>NW_006800236.1:737578-829216 GCF_000485575.1 Poecilia formosa
TATGTACATATAGCATTTTTATAAAATTAAAGGTAACATAGTGCTTGATCGTGCTATGATATGGCCAAAGTCACATGTATGTGCAGGAAGTAGTGGATTTATCCAAATGTTAAAGGTGGGGAAAGAAAATTTGGCACCAAAGTAAGACAATTTGTGTTTGCTCGATTATTTATTTTTTTGTTGTAGCCATGCATCTTGGTAATAATTCTTATGCCGCTAAAATTCCCATTTACTTCTTCAGTGATGCCACACTTGCAAGGAAAATGTGAGTAACGAGTAATGTCTGTTTAGATGAAATTAAGGTTTTTGGCCACCATGCAAAACGCTGTATGGTCTAAAACTGACCACACACGATGCTGAACGCTAGGGTGAAACATGGTGGTGGCATGATTATGCTGCATGGATGTGTTCCTCCATGGCAATTCTGGAAGAGGTTGCAAAAGGTTTAAGACTGAGGTGAAGGTTCTCCTTCTGGTACGAGGACAACCCTAAACATACAGCCAGACCTAAATCCAATTTGGGATCTATTGGAAAGTCTTCACTTCACTACCAAGCACTATTTTCTCATCAATTCAGTAAAACTTTAGACATATTATTTTCTGTTTCCAAGTAGAAGTCAACGGTCAGACATGTTGAATGTAAAGCTTTTATGAAATAGCTGGCCCAGTCCAGGGTCTGCACAGCCTCTGGTGCCTTCCTACCTTCCTGCTGGGTCACTGACTCAGCTCTAGGCGCTTCACTACAACCCAAATGTCCTGCGGTGCCCTTGTTTTTGTCAGCACTCTCTACTGGATCCAGCGGCTTTGGGCCGCTTTGTTCGGGGAAACAGGAGTCACTGCTTCAGAACAATGTGATCCGCCTGGATCAATTTTTGAATCGCTGATTGAAAAATCCACTTCGCACAAAGCAAAAAACCATGTGCTTGGCTTTATTGTTCTTGCTCTGTATAAAGAGCATATCGGAGGTGGCAGGTGTAATGTTTTATTTAGCACACCAAACTTATTGATATCAACTATGGAAAAGGTAATGTGATTATTTAACATATACACATGTTAGAGTCACCGACTTAACCTGGTGTTTGTGTTTCAGATCATCTTCTACGAGGATAGAAACTTTCAGGGCCGATATCATGAAAGCGGCAACGACTTCAGCGATCTGCACACGTACGTCAGCCGCTGCAACTCCATCAAAGTCCTGGGCGGGTTCTGGGTGGTCTACGAGAAACCGAACTACATGGGCCACCAGTACGTGCTGAGTCCAGGAGAGTATCCAGACTACCAGTACTGGCTGGGTATCAACGATGCAGTCAGGTCTTGCCGTGTCGTTAGACATGTAAGTGGTTTTTCGATCACAAACAACACAAACGAACCACTTCTTCGGCATTTTTTCAGAGTGGATTTTCGTTTTTGACTCTGCCAAGGTGGGGAACATGTGGCGGATGAAGATTTGGGAGAAGCCAAACTTTGAGGGCGAGTCTGTGGAGCTTTCGGACAATATGCCCACCTTCCATGAGCGCTGGCAGAGCCACGACGTCCAGTCCTGCAAAGTGTTCGAGGGGGCCTGGATCTTCTACGAACACCCCAACTATAGGGGGCGCCAGTACCTGCTGGAGAAGGGCGAGTACAGGCGGTACTCGGAGTGGGGAGGCAGGCAGCCCAGTGTGGGCTCTGTGCGCCGGGTGAAGAACTAAGCTCTAAACTGCTCTGTATGCATCTGGGGAATAAAATCAGAATGAAAATGTGATGTTTTTTATTATCAGTTGTTTCAAATTGATGTAGTTCATAACATATATCAGCCAACAAGAACAGAATAAATTTATAAACTTCTAGTTTAGCAATAAAGGTAGCTATATATTTTTGAGAGTCTGAGTCTTTGCCATCGCTGAAGGGGAATTTTGTCCCACTTTTCCTTGCACAATTATTTTAATTTAACCATAATAGATCATTTTTGAGTGTTAGTTACTACATCTCAATCATATTTTGGTCCAGACTTTGACTAGACCAATCCAAATTATTCACTTTTTAAATTTTATTTTATGTATTCATTTATTTTTAACCATTCAGAAGTGGATTTATACATAATTGACGGTCCTATCAGCTACAAGTATTATTTGTTCTTAAGAAGTGAAAGCACCCCAGACCATCACACTACCACCACCATGTTTGACACAAGGTGCTATGTTGTTGTTTTGAAATGTAGTGGTTTTCACTTCAGATGTAGACATAATGCAGCTTTTAAAAACAGAATATTGGAGGCTGTTTTTGCCCTGTGCCTTTCTTAAAGTTAAATTATGAACTCTGACCTCAACTGAGACAAATGAAGCCCACAGTTCTTTGCAGATGTCTCTTTGTGTTCTTCTGTGATGTATCTTTGGATTAAGTTCAGCTCCATGATTTGTGGGAGTTTTATTTTACCTTGTTTTGCTGGAGTCCAAAAGCCTCCGGAATGGTTTTGTAGTGATTTCCACATTGATAGAAGTTTGTGATTTGGATGGATGTTCAGAGTTCACATCTTTTAGGCGAAATATCAGCATCAACTCATCAAAAACATGTCAGGAAACAACTGCCGAATCAGCTGCTGCATTAATCGAGAGCTCATTTGAATGACAGCAATTGTGCTGGTTTTGCATTTCATCAGCCTTTATATAAAGGTGGTGGATCGGTGATGCAGTGTGAATTAGGTGGGGGGACTTTCATTTGATCTGCCTTGGAGGACCAAAACGTTGCCTAATCATGGAGCGCACAGGGAAGGTGAGTACAGGATCTTTTCTGCTATATTAAAGAGCTTTTTTTTTATTTTTTATTTATATTCTCCACCATGGTGATCAGTTTACCTGGTTAATTGCTTTAAACCACCATGTTCCTGCTGATTCTGGGGTCAGTGACTCTGTTTTAAGTGGGAGAAAGTTCAGAAAAACAGTTGAGTTGAATGAAGAAAACAATATTTTTGTCCTAAATTATGATTGTTTCTTTTTTTTTCTTTTCGAAAAAGTCAATATGCATCATGTTTCTTCAAAATAGTTTCAGAATAATCTCAAATATAGCAATGAATTATCTCAGTTTATTCATAAGGAATGAGCTGTTTCATAATTTTGTAATTAATAATGGAAAACAAATTGAAAAACAATTACATCTAATTTTTGTTAGATCATGTTAATTATGAGTTAAAATTTTATTTTAACTATGTATAATGTAGATATATAAACTACATTATATATCTACAATATCTATATAGTTTATATAATTATAAACTATATATTTTAGTTTATAATTATCTTATAAACTAAAATAATTATATATATATATATATACATAGTTAAAATAAAATTTTAACTCATAATTAACTTAGTATTTTCAAATTAGTTGATTATTTAATGTTTCAATTGTTTCATTAAAGTAGTCAGAATTAATGTAAAGTTATATTTCATGTGTCTGAGAAATTAATTAAGTATTACATTGTGTAACAAAGCAAATACCAAGTGTTTCACTGTTTTCAATGTATCAAATAGAATAGAACAGAAATATTCTTTATTGTCCCACACCGGGGAAATCCAGGTAAAGGTGTAATCGCATTCGATGTGGCATTTTTGATTTCATAACATATACATGTCTAAACCTGGTAATTCTCCTATTTTACCACTAGAGGGCGACATTATACTCTAGTCTAGCTTGAAATCTATTCAAACAGCATAGTTCATTCGGCACAATTTTAATGAACACATTTTGCTCAGTGATCACAGAAACACACATGTAAATGCAATGCTAGTAAAATGTCAGTGCTAGAGAAAATATAAGAAACTTTAAACTTATCTTGACTTGTTGGGTAAAATCTTTAATGCTCTTTAATTAGTGTTTGCTTGCACTCTGGTACTGCCACTTGTTCTGGTACTGGCAGCCATTGTTGTGGATGCAGAAGTTAATCAGGTATCGCTAACTCAGACTTCCACTTTTAGATTTTCTTCTACGAGGACAAGAACTTCCAGGGCCGCTCCTTTGAATGCAGCAGCGACTGTCCTGAGCTCAGCTCTCACTTCAACCGCTGCAACTCCATTCGAGTGGATGGTGGGACCTGGGTCATCTATGAGAGACCTCAGTATATGGGCTACCAGTACATACTGTTTAAAGGGGAATACCCCATCTTCCAAAGTTGGAATGGCTTCAATGACACCATCCGTTCCTGTCGCCTCATCAGACATGTAAGTCCTGGCAGATGTTTTAGGAAAAAGCTTTTGATTTCTAATGAATAACAAAATAAAAGTTCTTATTCTAACTGATTTCTTGATTGTTTACCATGCAAGCCACCCAGCAGGTGCAGGATCCGCATCTATGAACGTCCAGACTTCAGCGGTCAGATGATGGAGTTCAGCGAAGACCTCTCTGACCTGCAGGATCGCTGGCGCCAGCAAGAAGTCCACTCAGCCCACGTCCAAGACGGGCTCTGGATCTTCTACGAGAATCCAAGCTACAGGGGACGGCAGTACCTGCTGGAAAAAGGTGAATACAAGCGCCATTCGGAGTGGGGGGCCCTCCATCCGGCGGTAGGCTCCATTCGACGTGTCGTGGACTTATAGGCCTCTGCTTCAGCTGTGTGATTCCCTTCTCTTATCTTTCACTTCTAAACCTTCATACTAATAAAATATAGACAAACTGCAACAGAATATGGGTGGTTTTTTGTAATTATTTTTCATTTAAAAGTCTTAAAAACGTTAATGTTTTCTAGAGATACCACAGCACCACTTGTGTGGTAACTCTAATTGAGTGACCTGCAGAAATACAAGAAGGTGAAAGGTCAAATCTGGCGGGTTTGTGTGCACTACTGCAGGTATGGGTAAGTTTAGATGTGTGTCTATTTTGTTGTAGCGTCAACACTCGTCTGCTTCACTTGACTGGCATGAGCTCTGATCGAATTAAAATTACAGTGTGTCGCAACTCTAAACAGGAAGGAAGGAAAGAGAGAAACAGATTAAAAGAAACTGAACATGCACATAAACAAATGATTTTTAATAATGGAGATGCTTAAATGGAGAGACAAAACGTTTTTATCCATCAAACTTTTTTATCTCACGAGTTTCATTATGCCCATTTCTCAATTGATTACAACATTTTTTCTTTGATGTAGTCACGGTGAGCTTTGTCCATTGGGAGGTCGCTTATCTGATGTACAGCGGTTCGCTAAGATCACTGTTATTTAGTTTCCACTATCTAGAAGACACTATCTATGTTAAACCAATCAAATCTCAAATCAATATCTTTGCCTTTCTTTTTTCCTTTTCTTAATTTGTAAACAAAAACAAGCGGCGACTTAGACGTCCAACAATAAGGAGGAAAAAGGTCATGCTTGCATCACAATCTGCAGATATGCTTGATAATCAGCTGCGAGACGACAGAGTGCAATTTCCTGTGACAGGATATGTTGTTATATATCATGCTTGTTGATCTGCCAGAACGGAAGAATGAAACGGGCCCATGTGGCGTCGTGCACAGGAGTCGACGTGTGGCGGCCGAGTAAACAGGAGACATTGCAAATCAGTAACAGAGCTGCTGAGCTCAGCTGCTGTTCGAACTGGGACTTTTATCACACGCAGATTCGTTTCTGCCATCTCCCGACGCTGAGCAGGCATTTTTTTTTTTTTTTTTTTTTTTTTTGCGAGGAGGGCAAACGATCAGTGCAGCTCTACAGAGGAAAAAAAGGGGGGGAAAAGTCCACTCAGGTCATCAGACAGGATTCACAGACTGGGAGTTTTTTTGACCATCTATGGGATTTTCAGCTACTAAAATCCCCAATCAGAGCCTCCTCTATTCCTCATTACACAATTTGAATACAAAGTGTAAAGATTCAGCATATTGGAAGGACTCGAATGAAATTGTTTCTTATTAAAGTGTTACCCTGGATGGACTTACAGAGAGGTTAAAAGGACAAAAGTTATGTTTTCCCTTGGCTGTAATCAGTTGGTTCTCTCTCGGTTCTTTATTGATCAGTGGCAGGAACTGAGGATTTTCTGGTATCGCAAAAGCCGCAAAAGGAACATTGGATTGTGCTGCATCATAGCTGCAGCTGACCTTTAATCTTCTTATGCACATATCTGGATTAAAGTCTCCCCTAACTACAGTGGGTTTGTTCTCGCTATTGTGCAGAGCCATCAGTCATGGAGGGGTTGCTGTGTGAGATTTTTTCCCCAAATAATCACGTGAAGCCTTGGCTGATTTCGCTGCAGCTTATGGAAATGAACTGGAAACAGATCAAAGCAGAACTAAAGGGGGAGAAATTCTGCATCTCACATGGCAAAAAGACCCTTCTGCAATACAGGAATACATATTGTAAAGTGTTAAGCTATGGATTATTACCCTGAGTTGCTCCTTTATATGAATTACATGAAACAACCTGTGAAAATCTGGAAGTTGCACAACTTTTTTTTAGGTTTTAGATCACAATAGTTCAATATATCACCACCTCTAACTGACGTAATAAAGCACAACACAACCAAGTACACAGTCAAAACATTGCACCTTGAATTAAAGCTTGAGAAGTGTAGATTTACATTATATTCCTGCAAGCAGTGAATAGGTGATTGAAATAAATTGTGTCTCGGAGTGGCTGCTTGGAGAAAATATAAAACTTTGAGGGTTTGAAACTTCTCTGTGATTTGTCACAGAGGGGAAAGACAGTTTGAGGCCAAAACTAACATTTCAGACACCAAGTTCTGCCAGGATTCAGGAAGATGTTCCCAGTTCTGCTCCAGTTCTGATACCAATGGAAGTCAACTTTCCCACTTCTCTGAACAGCAGAGTCACCAGAAAGCTGTTTTTTCCCCTCCTTAGCTCTACAGTGGTAAGTTAAAACAGTATGAGTTCAGACACCCAGAGGAAAATCATCTATGTATTTACATGGCTTCACCATCCACATCCGTATCCTGGCTTGAAGCAGTAATTGGAAACAGAATCACATATAAGGTAAAGCCCCTTGCAGCTCAAATGCAACTTGAGTAAAAACTAGCTCGCCCACCACAATGTTTACAAATGCCAGCCGGGGAGCACAGTATTTGTGTTTTCTTGTGACGTCATCGACTTGAATACACGCAAAGCAGAAGTAGGAGTTATTTTCATTTTTGCACTTTAAAAAAAAAGTATTTTGTGGAACCCTGGGGAAATCTTCTTGTTTAAATGTATAAAATTATAACTTGAGTTGTATTAAATTACAGTGTTGCGTTGTTGTTCCACTGTGTTATATGAAGATACATATTCAGTCGAAAGATGTTAATTTACGCACATTAATTTTTTTATTTATTCAAATTGGCGGCTCTGGCCCTTTAAGAAAGCTGTGAATTCATGAATGAAACGCAGTCATTCATAAAAAAACAGAACGTACGGACGTCAGAGCTATGTTGAAAGTGATTGGCTCAATTTTCGATTGACTCCCTCTTCAGCCAATGGGAGGGCTGTACTCTGCTTAGCTTATCTGTGAGCTCTTCATTGAGAAAAATCCACAGCCGAGTGTTTATTCGTGGAGCTGCAGGCGATGTAGGGGGAAAAAACTGCGACCACTTATTTTAAATCACTCTTCCAACAATAACTTCACTACCCAGGTATGTTTTGCATTATATTATTGATGGGTATATAAAAGTTGGTCGAAACGTGCTTGTTTTTTCCCCCGTCTATCCAGGCAAACCGCAGAGTCGCGGTTTGTTGCTGGCTGTGAAGGGAGCAGATACTGGTTAAAGAGGCGAACGCCATTTTCTAGCAATCAAAGCCAACATGCGTCCATTTCCGCGCATCTGTCGGCCCCGCAGGACGCTGTTTCTGTTTGCATTGACTGTTCTTTTTATTATTATTATTGTTGTTATTTTTCGTTTTGTTAGCTTTATGAATATTTTTTCCGTTCTCTCTGGTAAATTTCTCAATGGTGAGCTGCCCTCCTCTTCTCCTCCTCCACCTCCTCCTCCTGCTGAGGATCAAGTTTCACTTCATTGAGAAAAACAAGGAGGTCCCACAGCGGTCAGCGCCAAACTCCATTCACAATTTGTCCAATTTTACGTTCGGCTCTCTCGCTTAGTAAATTTGAGTAAAAACAGTTGGTTTTCTTACAAGTATGTCGCAAAACTTAAATACATACTGTTTACGTCGTTTTGAAACGACGTAAAACAAGTTGCCCATCACAAATTATCTGCTTTTGCTGTCAGTTCCTTGAATCTGT
Source organism: Poecilia formosa (assembly GCF_000485575.1). Classification (NCBI taxonomy): domain Eukaryota; kingdom Metazoa; phylum Chordata; class Actinopteri; order Cyprinodontiformes; family Poeciliidae; genus Poecilia; species Poecilia formosa. The sequence goes on from NW_006800236.1 coordinate 745,769, forward strand.
ATTGTATTTTATTGGGATTTTAGGTGATAAAACTAGCCGAAGGTGGGGCTAAACCTAAGCCGACGTAGATATTTTCCGTATAAACTGAGATTAACTCGTCATTTTGATAAAACCATTTGGAAATTGACTTATCGGGAAATTAATTCCTTATCTCGAAAAAACCATGAGGGGAAAGTATAATGCGAAAACGTCCACTCTCGGCTTCCTTTGGGCTTACATTTTGAAGTGGAAGGGAAGGATAAACAAGAACAAATCTGAAAAGTGTGGTGTGCATTTGTACTCCCTTCAGAAGTCGTCTTGTTAGTTAATCGTGAACATGTTAGTACTTTACTTTCATTAATACAACTGTTCTGTTGTATTTGTGAGAAACTGTATCATGAAGAACAATAATCATGTGTTCGAATGGCCTAGTCAAAGTCTACCCCTAAATCCTCTTGTGCTGTCTGGATATAAATATTTTTGCTTTGCCCATTGACAGTGAGCATTTCAAGGCCACTGTGAACAAAACCGAAAGACATCATGCTTTCTTGCTTTCTCTCATGTTCATAACTCATGATGTCACACAGCTTTTGTTTGCAATGAGGCTGCTAGAGGCACAGCTAAGCCCTGCTGTCTGGTCGCAGAGGTCAGAACAACATAAACCAATTGAGTCACTTTAAGGGGATGATTGTTGTATGAATGGAGGGTTAAATCAGGTGGAAACAGCCGCAGATCTGATGCATTGAAGTGTTTACCTAATAGCGCCCGCTTGTCCTGCCCTCCAGGGTGAACACCGCTGCAACATGGACGGCTTTTACGATCAGCAGGTTCCTTTTGTGGTGCCCGAGAGTGTGAGTTTTTAACCTGCCGATTTTATGTCCCGTTATTTATCGGTTTGTGCATTGCAATCTGATTTGTTTTTACTGCTGCCGGTCGCAGAAATGCCACACAGAGGGGGAGAGGAGTCTCGGCGACAGACGGAGGAGGTTCTTGGACACAGAGCTGGCTCAGGACACAGAAGGTACAATCACCTTGGTCGACTCTGTCTCCGGTGTTGATGTTTCCAAATGCAGCAGTTCACGTGTAAATTTACTCTGCGTTTGTCTTTCAGAGCTTTTTCAGGATCTGATCCAGCTCCAGGAAATATGGATTGCAGAAGGTAAAAAGCAAAGCAAACATTTATTTAAAAATAGCAGCTACAAAAGCTACCTGCTATTAATAAAACCGAACACGCTGCATGTATTGATTATTTTTGGCTCAGCATTTCAGCAAGTCCTTAATCATCCTGTCTTCTGCCGTCTGACAGCTCAGGTTCCTGATGATGAGCAGTTTGTCCCAGATTTCCAGTCCAATAACTGTGAGTAACTACTTCTCCTCTCGTATTTATAGATGTCACCCACAGTTACACAAGCAGCATTTCATAAAAATGACAGTGATTTATTATGCAAACATTTATTTTGGTTGAGAACCCTACATGCAAATCACATTTGCTTATGTAACAGAGCATGATTTTTGTTTATAAACTATGAAAGGCAAATAATGGAGCCATTTTGTTCCCTGCGTGGTGGCGGCTGTGTATATTTAATACTATGCTGTTGTTGCAAATTGCAAATGAAGACGTGTGAAAATAGTCTGAGCAAACAGTGCTGCCCACTCACTTGAGGAAAATAAACTGCTTTCCAGATAATGAGTTTGTTCTATTTATTTTTACCCTGGGTGTTGGACTGCAAGTAGTGTGGAGGAGAAAATTATGTTGTTCCAAAGCTGCCACAATGTAATAAATAAACCATTAAATCAATATTAATCACGTAAGTCCTTAAATGTTACACTTGTACACAGTATTCAAATGTGTTGTTCTTCAGGAAACCATGAGAAAAAGTAAAATGTCAAACATAGTTAAATTAAATTACGATTTGCTCTGTGAGAACTGAATACTCCCTATTTCCATTCATTTGTTGTTGGTCCCTTTTTAGGTCAAGTGGAGAATAAACTAAAACCGACTCAAACCAAAACCACAAACCCCTGACAAACCGCCAACCCATAACTACATTTAATTACAGTAGAAGATTTGATTGTGTACAAAAACTTCTGCTGCCTCTTAATGCATTATTCTTTAAACTTTTCTCACGCTATGACTATTGTTGTACAGACATTTAATGTAAATGTACTGAGATTCCCCACAATCCCACCAAAAAACAATAAAATTTGTTGTAGAATCTGAACATTAGATTATAGAAAATAACAGAAAGCTTAAGTGTAAATTGTGTTCCTTAAATTATTCAGTATTTCATTCCCTTTCCACACATCTTATTACTTTTATATTGATTTGGCTGAATTTTGGCACTTTTACTTCCCCATATTTTGACAGTGAATTGCAGCAATTTTAGCGCTCTATGCTTTTTCATAGAGCTCCAAATTAATCATTTAAAGTTTTCCACTGTTAGAGGTGCATATTCTTTATGAAACTACCACTTGTAGACCTCCATACATTCACCGAATTTTGGCACATATTGCCTTCTATATATTTGATCCTTTTCTGAGATGAGACTAATAGAAACTGATCCAGGAATGTCACACTAGTTTACAAATTGCAGCAAAAGGTATAAAGAAGCCATAAAGGGTTTTGTTTTCTAGAGATCTATATAAAAATATTATGATTACGTGCACGAACAACTGTTATCAGGAGTTGTTTGTGCACAATAATCTCTGTGGGCAGCTGTTGGCCTTTAAAGCCATCACTGCTCCCAACACATTCAATGTTCCATTGTGATATAGATGAACCCAGTCGACCTCTAAGGATACCACTGTACTCTGCTGTGTTTCCAAGCAAAGATTACGCCACATTACCCAGAGACACACAAATGTGTTGGAGCTTTGCCAAATCAGTGCTAGTAGTCACAAGAGCAGGAAATGAGGGGGGTTATAAGACGGCATCTGGGGCCGGTGTATCGATGTTATATCGTGACTCAAAGTAGGTACATTAGGTGCCGTTCCCACACACGTGGCGCTCGTATTTAGTGCCGCTTTAATGACGGCTCCCGTGACTGAACGTCTCCAGGCCGAGGCCATAAAGCCGCCTGCGAGCGTGTCGCACATGGAAATGTTTGTGGCCTGTTGGCGTCACGGCAACATGCTGATGGCAATCTGACGGCTCCTTCCAGGAAAGTTGAGCTCGGATATGAGAAAAACACACAGAGGAGAAAAGGAGAGCGAGCTAAAGAGCTCTGTTGAATCCGAGAAAAGACCTCAGAAATCGTGAGGAATGGAGAAATCTTATCCTTGGACATTTTTTTTCTGTTGTTGCGGGAGCATAAAAAAGTCAAATATACTGAAACATTCTTTTGTAATGTCTGTTTGCAGTGATGCTTCATGGACCGCCTGTCAGCAAAGTGAAGCGGGAGCCCAGTCCGTCCCAAGATCTGTCCCCCTGTGGGACTCCCCAGACTGATATGTGCCTTTACAGTTACAGGTACCAGATAAATGTTTGTAAACGGGATTCCTCTGGTCACTTTTACACATTTTTATGTTATCTTACTACCATACTTGTCATATTGTGAAGAGATTTTGGGAAATAACTATGGAACCAACCTCCAACTTATTTATATTTTGAAAAATAAAAAAAAGCCATGAGGATTGAATAAACTACACTCTTTATGTCATCGTCTCCCTTAGTGCCTGTGAAAACAAACCGGGACCAGCCAATGCACCTGCAACACAGTGTAGCTCCATCCACCCTGCCGGACCCCCACCCTTACGGAGGCAGCTGCAGCCTTCCCCACCTCAAATGAGCAGCCGAGCTCCAACTTCCAACCCCTTCCACCGCCAAAACCTCCCGCAGGCCAGCCAAAACCAGCAGTTTGCGCTGCCGCGTACCCCCATGGGCTGCTCGGCGGCGGCTTTCAACACAGAGCAAAGGTGAGCTCTGATTTTTACCTGAATGTTTGTTTTTGTTTTTTACGTGCATCTCCACGGACGACTCAGACCTTCCTTTGGTCCTCCCAGGTTCCACCGGCAGCTGTCCGATCCCTGCCTGCCCTTCCTGCCTCCAGAGAAAACCCAAAACCCGTCGTACCACCCCTCCAGTTGCGACAGCCGGCCTCTGTACCAGCGCCACCTGTCAGAACCCGTCGTCCCCCTCCCTCCCCGCGCTTTCAAGCAGGAGCTGGTGGACCCACGCTATCCCGACCCGGGGCCAGCCGGTCCAGGTCTGGCCCCGCCCCAAGCCAACTTCAACCACGTCAAAATCAAACAAGAGCCAAGAGACTTCAGCTTTGAACCTGGTATGTTTAAAATGCTTGTTTTTTTTTTGTAATATGCATAATAACTTTTGGGCTAAATAATTTGTGCCAGAAGCTTCCTTGGATCTCTCACTTGTCTCTTTTTCAGAGGTTCAAACCTGCCAGTCGACATTTGGAAAGTCTCCAGTTCTGTTTCAGAAAAACAACGCTGGTGAGTTCTAGTTAATGATTTGCTATTCTGCCTTACGGGAGTCCAAACTGCCACGATTTAATAAGTAAACACAGAGAATCGAAAAGTGCCCTAATTTAGCACAACTGAAGGAATGAATCCATGTTTCAACTGATAACTTAAATAATTCTGTGTTTGTAGTTATTTCAGAACTTGATGATTGGACAGCATCACTTTTTTGGGACTTTATGTTGCAGAGGACTATGAGATTATTAGCTAAATTAAAAGTAAAATAATTATGAATGCTTAATTATGAATTAATAAAATTATGTTCTGTTAACTTACTTTCATATTAAATGTTTACTTCTTTTCTATTTATTTATCGATTGAGTTGTTGCCCATTTGACCGTTTATATGCCACAATTTAAGACATTAATAATATCCGAAATTCCAAAACTAAATGGTTAGTTAGATGCAACTGAAAGATAATGTATTAAAATATTTCATTTATGTCAGCAATAGAAAAAAAATATTCACAAAAGAAAATAGTATAATGACATGCATAACTCAATTTTTTAAAATATTTTTTTCTCCACAGGATTTGGTCCTGACGGAGAGCCTCTTCGGTACTTTGATGACACCTGTGTTGTACCAGAAAGACTGGAAGGTAGGTTACTGGCACACTGCTTAAAAACCCCCTGAATAATTTCATTTTATTCTCAGCCATTAGAAATAAGCGGAATCTGATGGTTTTGGAGGCCGAAGCGAGACGAGTGAACTCAGTGTTTGTCTCTCGCGGCCAGGTAAAGTGAAGCAGGAAGGTTTGCCGTACCAGCGCCGCGGCTCCCTGCAGCTCTGGCAGTTCTTGCTCACGCTGCTGGACAATCCGGCAAACAGACACCTGATCGTGTGGACGGGACGCAACATGGAGTTCAAACTGATCGATCCGGAAGAGGTGGCGCTTTTAGTCTGAAGACTACCAGTTTTAAACCATTTGTAAGAATAGTTCTTTGATTTGAATAATTTTACTGTCTTTTTTTTGGTTCAGGTGGCTCGCCTTTGGGGCATCCAGAAAAATCGGCCAGCCATGAATTACGACAAGCTGAGCCGCTCGCTGCGGTACTACTACGAAAAAGGCATCATGCAGAAGGTAAAGGCGAGTCATCCATCTTTCTCATCTACACAGCTTCACACGATTCTCTTTTCTTTAAAGATTGTTTTTTTTTTCAATACTTTTATTTCCTCCCGCAGGTTGCCGGGGAAAGGTACGTCTACAAATTTGTGTGCAACCCCGACGCGTTGTTCTCCATGGCATTCCCAGAAAACCACAGGCCGAGTTTAAAAGCCGACCTGGACGCGATCTTGCCCCCCAGCGAGGAGGACGGCTTCCCCCTGCCCAGCTACGAGGACGAGGGTCCGTACCTGATGGACGGAGGGGAGCAGTGCGTCCAGGGACTGGCTTTCCCCGACAGCTACCCGTACTAGCAGCTGGAACGGGGGAAAAAAAAACTAAACAAAAAAAAACACAATATTACTGTATTTTACAAAACCAGGCGAAACGTAAAATTACTGAGCAACATTTCAGATAAGCATTTATTTTATTTTATTTTATTTTTCTCGGCAAGAAGTTTAGTTTTTTAAAAAAAATGTCAATGCAACCAGAAAAAGCTGGAAATCTGAGTCACTGAGACTGTTAAACTTGCTTCTTCAGCGAAGAAAACAAACTTTAGTTCCCCTTCAGATGATTGTGTTTACAGGCATTTCAAGGGTATTTGTTTCAGCCGGCGTGGGAAGGGTTGCATTTTTTTAGAGGAAAAGTCAGCTGTTATTAAATTGGGACATGTTGTTTTGCGTCTGCACAAAATAGCTGCAAGAAACCTTAACATTGAAGAGGAAAACGCTGACCAGAAGATGCCCAAACATTTAAAGATATGGTTTTAATTTTAAATAAAAGAATTGCCAGTTTTGCCCCATAAATATTCAGTGGCGGTTCTTGATTACTCGGTGGGCGAGCGTGCATGCGTTCATTCCTTTAGTCATCGTTTTTGTTCTCAAATACAATATTACTTGACTTTCAGAAATCATTTTAAATAATGTTATCAGTATTTAACTTTTCAGTTAAACTTTGTATATACTGTGGTTTTCACGCTTGTCTCAACCTCAAACGTCAACTTTTTTTTTTTTTTACTCTTCTCTAACTGTCGCAGCACTAAATTTGTTGAGGGCACAGTGGACTTAATTTTATTTTTGTTGTTGTTGTTGTTGCCGCCCCCTAACAGAGTGATACCCTGGTTGGTAAGCCACATTTGTCATATCAAAAACCGCCACTGCTGTTAAAGGAATCTGAACAAGTAAGGCCAGATTGTCGGAAACAATGTTCTTTTAGCAATTTCTCTTGATTGCATGATTGAAGCTGTAACTCTACAACTAATGTCTGTAGCATTTTCTTCTAAAGCTGCAGCTGCACTTAAGCACAGATATGCAGTGTTTTGTCCCTCACAAACCTTGTCATCAACTTTTTCTTAGTGTTTCAGTTGCAGCTTTTTCTTTTTTGTTGTTTTCTTGGTCCTTTTTTTTTTTTTTTTTTTTTTCCAGCGGTGGTAATTTTGTAGCATGGCCATCGCTTCTGTTCTCAAATTTGTAAACTCTGGGACCTGTTTGGCAGCCAAAAACAAAAAATAAACCTTGAAGCCATGGCACTCCTTTTGCTAATTTAGTAAACATATTACCCAGAGTGCTCGAAAGGGACGCTCTTGTGTTTTCTGGACCGTATAATCCTGAGACATCTATATGTTGAAAATGTCTTTTTGTGTACATTTTTTTTCCCCTTGGGTTTTAAAGCTAATATTTTTAGCATTATATGGACTTGTATGTATTTCCTATAACGGTTTATGATGAAAGTATTGCTTATATTTTTGGGGGAGAGATCCTGTACGACTGCCACTCTTATGCTTATGAAAGGCATGTTTTTTTTTTCTTCAAAACGCCTCACCATTTAATGTACCGAGATAGTTTTCTGCATTTTTGTATAATTTGTTTGCTTCAGTGTGTAGAGAGAAAAAAAAGTGTATAATTATATATGGATATATTTTTGCAAAAGGCTGTATTTGCTTGCAAATATGTTGCATCAGCTTTCCAAGGAGGAAGAACTTTCTGAATCCTTCAGGCAGAAGATGTTCCTCATATATTTTACTATAGATCCTGACGCTGGTGTGACTTTTACCCTCAGATACTGTATGTGTGCCTTCTGTTTATCTTTACTGATAAAAAAAATAAACTATTTTACTCTTTTATTTTCGCCTCAGTGTCTATCACAAAAAAACATTACGCAAGCCCACTGAGGAGGAAGTTCTTGGATTCTGTGGACATCCTCCAGGGGGCGCAGCTGCTGGGTCAGAGGCTACATAAACTGAAGGAGGTGCATCTCAAATTTTATAATTCAGCAGTTAATTGAACTTATTCAACTAAGCTGAAATTTCATGCTTTTATTTATGCTAATTTAGATAATTATTAACTATAAAAGGATACAACAACTCGATGTGGACGCAATAGAGGCTTTTGCCCGCTAGAGGGCAACCAAACAACCACACAAACGCCCATTCCCTGAAAATATGCTTTTAACAATACACAAGCTATTTATCGTGTATTTCTATATGAAAGTTTGAGGTTTTATTTTTATTTAACAAAAGAAGGGGATAACGTTATTATCTGGATATATTTATTTTATGAAGTTTTGCGCTCGCGTTGATTCGTTGTGCTTACGTCACATCCGGCAGTCATAAGAGAACACGTTTACATCCGGTCTGCGAGACGTGGTCTTTATCCTTCCGTTTTAAGGCATAAGCCCTAGAAAAACAAGCCAATCTTTAAAAACGAGCATAAATTAATAAGTTTTAGCAACGCACATAGCATTTCTTTTTTCAAAGTATCACTTTGGACATTAATTTCGAGAGTGCAGTAGTTGTTCAAATTGACATTTTGCATTTCATTTGACGAAACCACTTGCTGGATAACCCAATCCAAGGTGGTGGTTGAATAGTGTTTGTGGAAAATCCATGTTGTCTGGTGTGACCAGCCTTCCAGAAACATCCCTCTTCTGTTATTATTATTATTATTATTATTATTATTATTATTATTATTATTTATTATTATTATTTCCACCAATCTCAGTAAAAAGAAAACAACAGTGAATACAACTGCTGAACAACTTCTTTATTTTGGAAAAAAGAAAGCCAAATGTCACTTGTTTTGAATGGAATACGTGGATTTCAGGTATTTTCCTCCTTCTTTTCCTTTTTTTTATTATATAAACCCAATTGTACATTATGCATGCAATACTGTATTAGCCACTGAAGATTTCATTTCCACAGAAAAAAAACAAACAAGTAACAACACAAAATTCCCTCAAAAGTCCAGATGAAGCTGCATGGAAAAGGGTGGTTTGGAGAAGCCACAGCATGAGGCCATGTACACAGTTTGCGGTTGTAGTACATGTTCCTCATCTTTAAAACAGCATGCTGCTTTGTATTGCACATTACTGAAACTTTGTATACTGAACCTCGCCGTTGTCCCACGTGAAGTCTAGTCTCATTTTAGCACATGTAACAAATAGCATCTCTCAGAGAAAGAAAATCTTCTCCGTGTGTTTCGTCTGTTGTGATCATCTTGAGGTTTGTCTGTTTCTATCCAAAAGCAAAGTGTATATATATATGTGTGTGTGTGTGTGTGTTGTTTTGTTGTTGTTAGATTCTTTTCTCTTATTGCTGTGATCTCAACAGGCTGAAGTGTACCCTTAATAATTATAAATTTTTTGTTTTTCTGTACCCTGACTCTCATGTTTCTCTTTTACTTTTGTCACTTTTACTGAAATCAATTTTAAAGTCATGAATTTATTTGTAAGAAAATATATTTCTGTTTATGCACCTGTTTTACACCTGCACTTGAATAATTATAAGTGAACAGAAGGAGTGACGCTCTGTGGATCTGCTTCTAATTCACACTTACAAAGGAAATATTAATTTAAGATTAAAAGAGACAGAAGAGTTGGGAAATAATATTAAAGAGCAACAAGGTCATCATTAGCCAATCAGGAACAGGAAACCAATAACTGCTGACATCTGCCATCTAGTGGACACAAATAGGAACTGCCACACAATTTACATTGCATTTCCTTCTACCTGAATTCATCTGTATATTAAATTTCTACATAACTCATTACAACTCCTGCTGTTCACATAACGCATTTAATTTTTTTAATTATTTTATCAGAAAACAATTTAACAGCAATTTAATAAGAATGGGTCAATATTTGGTTTGTAGCTTTAGATCATCTGCAGTTACCCCTGGCTGTCATTAAGAGGAAGTAAAACTGTAGATATAAACATAAACATTGAATCTGTGAGCTCAGCTACTTTCTATGTCACATGCTTTAACTTCAGTATCTATATGCTACATACTGAACGCTAAGGGACCAACGACTGCCTGACTCTTTAGTAGCTGTTAAGGTGTAATTTTGTTAAGATTACTTACCATTCACATTTTATGTCCCGTCACCAAAGCGAAGCAGCAAGCCCTGCAGTTTGGTACAGAGTCCTGCGATAGCAGGGAGTCAGACTCATATGCTTTAGTCAGCGCTAACCATTAGGAAAACATCTTACATCGTCTTACATTGTGAAACAAATTTAACGTCAAAGCAAAACTTTGATTCATAAACAAAAACTTAGAATCGCAAGCAAAAGTTTGAGAAGCACAACCAAAAAATAGAAGATTGCAAGCAAAAGTTTGAGAAGCGCAAATAAAAGTTTATATTTTGCAAATAACTCTTTTACTTCATGAGACAAAAATTAGTGATTTTAATAACAAATATATATAGTTTTTAAACACAATTTTTTGTAAAAAAAAAAAAAAAATATCCTGACAGTTCCAAAAGTTTTGATCACAATTTTATTTTATTTAAATTGACATCAGTTTTTTTTTATTGAATAATTGTGAAACAAATTTAACTCCATATTTTCTGCTGCAGTGACTCGATAATGATGTCGTGATACACGAACCACAGCTTCCCTCTGCCGCCACCTAGTGGATAAAAGCTTGACGTTTTACCGCTTCTACATTGCAACTCAGTGACGCATTGGCCATACCTCGAAACTTCTGAAATGAGGACCTTTTAACATCTTTAAAGCAAAATGAATATCTTATACGATATAAATTAACATCTTTCTTGAGTATAAATCCAGGGCGAAGACCAAAGACTACTTTTCAGCATTTTACGTTGAAAAAACGGGAAAATGACAGCACAAAAAATAACGTGACCTGTGTCAAGGTACAACTCAAACAGTCGCGCGGCGCTTCTTTCTCACACAGCTAACTGCTAGTTTACAATTTTTATTTTTTGGCTAATTAGGTTTTTGCTACAAACGGAACAAAAAAAAATTCAGGACCCTGAAGTTTTCGAGTACCGGGTCCCGCCATGAACTGTTTGTGAAGTGATAAATACGAAGTTCCACATCTGCCGACTGCTTGCGCTACTTCCAGTGAGCGATTCTGTGTCTGGAGCCTCTGACTCGTGTAATAGGATCCATCCTACAGACTACAGACGATGCTGTATTTATCGTCATTGCTCCTGTTTTGTTCTCAACCAACTCTGTTGTTTATTTGACCTTTTGGGAAACATTTCCAGGTAATTGTCGTGACAGACTATATTCTACAACACCTCAACCCCATATTTTTAGGGGTATTTCTGATTCCTCCGAGTACTAAGACGTTTTTCCGGGTTAACAGTTTTTCAGAATATACGGAAGACTGATGTCCCACAGCAAGCAGAGAGCTCGGTGACGGTGGAGGATGTGGACGCGCCTCTCAGGCACAGCAGTGACGGTGGTCCTTGGACAGTAGGACAGCACTGGTGAGTTTGACGTGTTCTTAATTTAAATGGTGTGGTGTCTATGTTAGTTATGGACACAGCTGTTTTGACCGGCTTCTTATGTAGCATTCAAGCGCTAACCTCGTGGTGCATTAAAGTACACCTCGTCGTACATTATAACGTTTTAAAAATAATTTTGCTTAAATGATTTAATTCACCACATTGTTATTTAAAACTTCTTAGCTAACATGATTAATAATGTTTATTCTGACCAAAATTACAATTACTTCTACATTGATTAGTGTTTTAAAAAACCTGAAGAAATGTTCTTTTAAATATGACTAAACGTAGTCTGACAACTTGGGGGCACTCACAAAGCTTTGAAATCTCTCTTGTAGTAATTGAACAAGGAAATGTTGCGGACCTATTAATGATGCTGAAGAACACTGAATTCCACAGCCTTTTCAGATTAAGATTCATGTGACATGTTAATTATATATGGGAAGATAGAAAACACCATAACAGCTCAATGACTGCCATTTCCTGCATGTCATGTCTTTTCCACGTTCCATCTTAGCAATATGTTTCACACAGGAAGATAATTGGTGGTGTGCCATCTGCTACTACATTTCCCCTGTAAACCTTTTCAGTTTCTGTGTTAATAGCTGACATGCTGACATTTACAAATATGTCAAAAGTTGAAACATTTGTAAAAAAAAAAAAAAAAAAGTGATCTCATAAATTTGCGATTGGAGTTGTCTTAAAATGGTAGAAGTCCATTTTGTGAACTGTTAGACCTAGCGTCCAGCTAATCTGAATTTATACCAAGATGTGTTGCAGAGGGAGTTATTGACTCCAGATAAGATATTAACTGCTTCTAATCTTTTTAACTCATTTTAACTTTTTAAGTTTTTAACTTTCCCTTTAATAACTTGAACACGTTAGCCTATATTTTGCTGCTTCTCAAACTCAGATCCACTAAATGCAGGAAGATGAGGAGAATGTCTGGGCTTTGCTACTTTTGAGCTGCTTAGCAACGGGCGAAAATAGGGTTTAAAAAATAGTTGTTGAGCTTTACTCTTTCATTGCTGAAGTGTGCTGTCATTGGTCCTTTTGGGCTCATTAATTTCAATGAATGTTGACTTGGAATAGATGAATTCGTGAACTCAGATATTCTGCACAGGTGCATGCTTAACATCTGTAATATGTGCACAAAAATGATATATTCTGCAGCAAATGATACCCAGACTAGTACATTCAACCAGCTGCATGCGGGACTTTTGTCAGAAGAAATAAAGACAAAGTAAAACAGTACAAAAGCTCAAATAAAGTCTAAAGAATGTGCAATTAATCTGATTCATATTTTAATTTAAACGTTGTACTTTGTACATATATGCTAAAATAATTTTTGCCACATTCTGCTTTGCAGAATGTTGTTCAAGTGCAATAAATCCAAACTCAATAAGTAATCATGTTAAATAATCATAATTTTTGTTTTCTTTTTCTTTTTTTTTCCATAATCGGGCAGTTCTACTACATCCATATTGCATGCAACACCAGACTACAGCCAACTGTGGTTTAGTTTGGACAACCTTCTGAGCTGTGCAGTCCAAAAATCCTTATCTAAAATCATGAAGGTGCCCTCCTTAAATGCAATTGATCTTTTTCTCTTTAAGTGAAGTTTGTGATTATCACACATCTTAATTTAGAAATCACTCTGCGTAGACATCAGACAAAAAAAAAGTCAATTATAATGAAAAGGGAAGTTCAAAAGTGTGAGCACATCCCTTCATTATGGAAAATAACCGAGGAAGTGTAAATTTGACACATTTCTGTGAAACTCCATAAACCTCCTCGAGCAGTCATTTGAATAAACAATTTCCATATAATTATTCTTATAGGCAAACGATCTGTAGAATAAATGGGGAAAAACAGGATATTGAACATAATCAGAAACAACTGCAGCTCTCTGTATTTATACAAAGCACCATATGGGGGTTCAGTAAACTTAGACTGCATGTGATGCCTTTGTGAATTTTCTGACATGACTGAAAAGACAAAACTATGGTTGCGGTGGCTCCAATTGTACATCATGCAACATCCACGTATATTTTGTCCCGTATGCCATTTTTATCAGCTGGAACACTAACCTCATAAATCTTGTTAATGGTTTTCACCTGTTCTGCAGTTTGGGTCTGTATTTTTAATTGTTCTTTACTCTTTTTTTTTACTTTTTTTTTTCCATAGTTTAAAAAAAAATATTGGGTTGAGTACATGAGGTTCTTATTGTAGGGAGCATGCTCTGCAGTCAGGTTGTCATGCCAGCTACAAAAGTGAAATAAATGCAATGCCACTGATCCTGGTATGGTTATTTTAACCCCATTTCAAGAAAGAATAATAGGGACAAACTGATAAGTGTGTGGTTAAGTGAAAAATAGCCACAAAAAAATCTCCATATATGCTGATGATACTGTAATTGTAAAAGATCAAGGGAAATAAAACCAAAGAAACATCCTGACTTGCTTCAGAGGGTCTCACCCTTTTACAAACAACACTAAAAACGTATCAGGTAGCGTCTTAATATTGCAATTTACTATCCTAGACACACAGAGATAGTGCTTCCTTTGTGCTACATGCTCAGAGCAGAAGCTCTAAAGCGTAGCTCGGATCTGATCCCAACACCTTCAGCATCTTGTCCATCTCTGACCGTGAGGGTCTTTACCTTAATGAGATGCTAAAGCTATGCTACAGAAAAGCTGGCCTTGCTCAAAGTGACTTGCAAATAGCAAAGAAATGTTGAGGGACACGGGGATAGGGGATGTGAAGCACCAGTTTTCAAAGCTATCTGCACACCGGACCACAATCCCCACCACTAACTGCTGATCCACGACCGGATGATTTAGAAAATTGGACCTAAACCTTATCCAGAATGCTAGGTACAAAATATTAGCTAAGTGGATGCGGAGGTTGACCAACTATTGGCATGCAATAAGCTAAATGGTGAGAGGATTTATACACGGCCCAGGATAGGGGCAGCAGCCTTTCAGTCAGCAGTCTGTGTGCAGTGGACGTCCCTCCAGTTTGATGTGATACTCCAGGTACACAATGCCTTTATATCACCATCTGACCAGTAGCCAAAACTAGCTTGTTGACAGACGCAACAAGCACAATCCGTGCTGCACATCTGCTGAGCGTTGTGTTAGTACAATCCAAGAAGATCCCCGAAAGATAAAGGAAAAGAATTTTAGTGTTAATTATTGTTGGCATTCAGAATCTTCTGACTTCTTCATGCTTTTGATTGACAGTTTGATTAAAAACAAATACCTGATCAGTATTCTAAGAGAAAAATTGCCAGGCAGGCCAGACAAGAAAGAAAGAAAAAAAAGGTACAATTTGGGGACCATCTTGGCTCTATTGGAGGATTTATTTTCAGTGGAACCTGGGTCTGTAGGGTCCTGGTGGCAGCAGAAGTGGGCTCAGAGCCGCTGCCTGGAATCGTGGCTGTAGCTGCCCGGTGAACTTCGATTGCGATGGGGCTTGTAGGCGTCCTGATAGGGGTCCTGGTAGTCCTGGTAGGGGTCCTGCTGCTCTCGGCTGTGCTGTGAGCCAGAAGACATGCGGTTGCGTCCCTTATGCGCTCGCTCATTGTGGTAATTTTCGTCTGATGTCATCAGGTTGCGCCGCTCATTTGCGGTGGAGTGGTCTCCTGTGTGGTTGCTTTGTCGCATTTTTTGGCTCTGATGATCACATGAATGTACCAAAGAGACAGATGAGCCACTAAAAAAAAAGACTAGACAGTGTTGCTGAACCATTGTAGATAATATATGTACAACAGAAGCTCAAGGCACAAAGAGTTTCCTTTTCTGAGAATCAAAAGTCCCCACATGAGGACATTCAATTGTGCTGTGGACACAATCCAATGGTGTTTCACCTCAAATGCACTGAACGTACCTGCAGACCAGAGATGCTGGTGGAATAAGGGGTGAGAGTAGTGGGCCCCAGGTTCCGACCCATCAGAGGGTTCAGAGGTGTTGCCATCGAGGTATGAGTTGCTTTCCAGTAGGCCTCAAGGTATTCAGCAAGGTGTTCACAGGCGTCTTCCAGCTGGTTTTCATCCAGGATGATGTCAAACATTTCCTGTCGGTAAAAGATGGCAGTAGAGGAAGATGCGCAGACCCTTTTGTTCTAGATAAACTCGGCATCAGGTGTCATTTAAGAAGATGTTATGCAATCCATACTTACGTCTATTATTTCGTGATTGTTTGTTTTCCTTTTGCTTGATTTAGAAATATTAAAAGGGGACCTTTTAAGGTCAAAGGCTGGGTGCTTACCGGTGGACACTGAGACAGTTTTTCTGCTGCCACAAGCTGGACATTTAGGTGTTTGCTCTGCGACTTTCCTCTGGATTTGACTAACCTCTGAAGAACCTGGATGAGGGAGAAGTGAAAGAGTGCCTTGAATAAGAAGAATGCAGAATCTAATCCATGATGACTAAGGAAACAAATATAAGTTTTCAGAGATCTAATTTTGAGTTTTTAGTTAAAATGTAGAATTCTCTCAGTGGACTCTAGTCTCGCTTTACCTTTGGTGAGGAGACTTTGACATGGACAATGATGGGCGCCAGTGAAGTCTTGAGGAGCTGGGCCGGGTGGTTGATGGTGTCGGCGTCCAAGACGACCAACTGAAGGGAGCGCGCCAACTCAAAGATTCTTTCAATCTCACTTTGCACCTCAGCTGTAGACAAACATTTCTCAATTGGCAGCGTTTTCTCAAGTGTAAACCACCGTTTAGTTTTCTTGTGTTTATCAAGATGTTCTGCTTGTAACAATAGCCAGAGAAAATCTTACCTAAGCTGGAACGAGTGTTGGATCTTTCAATTATGGCTCGCTTACTGGGGTTGTTCAGAACGGACCTCTTGGCCAATGAGATGTCTGCAGTGACTCGTGTTATAGTTATCCTAAAAAACAGGGGGGGAGGTACTGTACACAATTGTATGGATGTTGGCAGACATCTTCTAATGTTTTGTCGCCTTTTATCTGAAAGCAGATGGTAGTGAAGCTTTTTAAGTACCCTTTATTTTAGATTGTGACTGACAGTGACTTCCAATTTTCCATGGTAATCATATGTCACTGTTGCATATGACAAACATGCAGCAGTGACACTTTGCAGAATATTTCAATGTCAGTTACTATTAAGAAAGATTTTCCTTTCTTTCATTTCAAAACAACTTTGCTACCATTTGGAGTTTTAGCATCACACTCAAAACATTAGTATTTGTATGCATGGCACTTGAAATACAATATCCAACCTAATATTGCACCTAAGTAGACCATTTCCAATTCAGTATTTTGCACAGCTCTTCTTATTTCATACTTTTCCAGACTATTTGTCCATTTTTGGACCAAATGTTATACCAGTTTATCACCCTCTAGTGGCCCAGCTTTGGAACTTCACTGTATTTAGAAACTTCTGCCTGCCTCAGTCTGATCGGTGATTCCTTTTTGTTGTTGTTGAAGAAAGCAAATCTTTAGCCGTGTAACAAAGACTTCAACAAACATTTTCACTTTATTTTCAATATAAATATGTACAATTTCAAAACTGAGATGTCTTTTGGATTTTGCAGATGCTTTACATCCATTTTTGTTGTTGTTGTTGTAATTTTCTCTTCAAAGTGATGGCTATTCCAAATTATTCTTAGATCTTTTTCTCACCTGCCATCAAATCTGTGCTTGAGGAAGTCAAATAGGGCTTTCTGCATCATGTCTGTCACCTGCAACAGAGAGGATTTTGTCCAAGTCAGGCAACTTCTGAAGGCAAGTTGATGCACAGCAGCAAAGGGAGCTAAAAAATAAAAAGGACTCCACACAAGTTTGTATGTGTTTAAAAAAAGAACAATAATATTTTTGCACTTCACTGTATAAGTTTGCACTCATACACTGACATCACATTAAAGAAGGCACATTTAAAACGGCCAGGTCAGCATTAATTTCCGCTTGTATTTGGTAGCAGAAGTGAGGAGATGCAAGGTACAAAATTCCAATTTTAGATCCCGCCATAAGGAGATCCAGCTTACCTCGTAACCTTTGAGCGAGGGTCCCACCAGCACCACGGGCCTCATGGAGGGCACCACATCATACGGGGGGATGTGCTCCGTCTGTCAACACAGAGTGGCAGCAGCAGATTCGTCACAAACACTGAAAGCAGCCCAGAATAACTCCACAGAAGACGCACACAGCAGATGGTTCTAATCAGCCGAAGCCAAGGAACAGTCACACATAAAAATGGGAAATATGAGGCCATGTTGGCGCACGAAGCAAATGAAGTAATTTGCCTGAAAAACGAGACCGAAACTGATCCACTTGTAGGTGAAAACAAATGCGTGTTAGATACTTATTGATCCACAGCACAAATATTGTATTTGACCCCTGAACAGTTTTGGATCATCAAACAAACCTTAATAAAGATAAGAAGGGAGAAAAGCTACACAAATCTGCAGGACTGTATGTGAAAATATAACAGTTCCTTTCAAGTCATGAATGAGCTGAATTATTATAATTCTGCAAGAAAAGTGGTCCAGAATTCCCATGTTGACGTAGACACAATGACGCCATCTTGCAGAAGCAGATATATTGGCACCAGGTATTGGCTTTTGGGGGAAATTTATGTTGTTTGGACGGTTTCCCCTCGCCTCTTTAATAAATAAATAAATTTCTCTCTAAATTCTTATCATTATATACTAAAATGTTAAGGTTAATTGATTGTCATGTTCTCTCATCTTTCCTTATAATTTACTATTTAAATGTTATTATTATGCATTCTTGCAATTTTTCCAGAATCATGAGTAACTGAATCTGGTATTGATAATTGTGACGATTTGGCTCGGTATTCGTCGGTAAGGCTGAAGTATTGCATGAGCTTGCTGTCAGTGCTACCAGCGCCTGTCACGTTACTTTGACGCCGGCAAAAGTCGAGGAAGGATGAATGGATGAGTTCGCAGCCACCAACTTACCACTTTCTGTTTCTGCTTTCCTGTGGGAGGGGAGAGAAGACAAGGAGGAGACAATCAGTTCCTGCAACGTCTTAGAAACATTTAAACATCAGCAGGTATTTGTAACAGTTCATAAAAAAAATGAAACCTGTCAATGTCTACAATGTATAAAACAAAACAAAAAGTATATCTACAGTCCTAAGGTTATATTCACAAAGTGCAGTTCAGAGGGGGGGAGTCATAGTCTTGTCGTTGGTTAGCCCCAGTCTCAGAGCGCCTGCAGTCCTCAACTGGAGGAAGAGGAGGATCATGGGATAATGTATCAGCGACTCTATGCAGTAACCTTAAGCTCTATGTGGAGACATGGGAAGGCTTTAGATTCTTATGCTATCTATGATTTTTGAGGTTCAGGATGTTTGGCTGTAAGCTTCGCAGGTGGGTCATTAACGCCCTTCTCTCCCCCCTGTCTGATGTTCTCACCTGCTGAGGATATGAGTGGTCGGATAGAGGCTGACACCTCATCCTCCACACTGGAAGAGGAGTTTCCTCCAGACTTACTGAAAAACACAAGAAGGGATAAAAAAAAAGACAGAAAAACATGGTGGCATTAATGTAAAAAAAAAAAAAAGAAATTACTAATTTTTGAAGCTCAAACTCCGAATGTATATTGGCGTTCAGTTAATCATCTTAAAGCTTTTTTTTTTTATAACCCAAGAAATCCACTTTGAAACTACCTAAATTTTGAATTTAGTTAACTCTAGCAAACATTGTACACATGTTATTTCAATTAACAAGGAATTTAAATGTGCTTAATGCAAGAAAGACATTATCACTGCTTTTTCCTGGAGATAGAATTATTAATATCTTATCCACCTGAAGCATTGGAAAAAAAATTTGCTTAGCCATACTGTTTTATGCCTAATCAAGTCACTTGTCATTTATCAACTTGTAGAGATGTTAACTTTGAAATCATCACTTTCTTAAGATAATCCTAAATAATTTTTTGCCAACCGTGACTCTTTTTTCCCCCCTAAATCATATTTTGGCAAAAAAAAAAAAAAAGACTTATGCCATTATTTAGATGATAATTTGAAAGTCAACATCTACAAGTTGCTAAATGATAAGTGACTTGATTAGGGCATAAAAAATATAGCTAACCTATACTTTAGCTCATCTAAAAGTGAAAGGTTTGTTCAGTAACTTGCAAAATGTCCAGTATTTAATCATTTAATCTGTCCACAGCTGACTCTGAATAGGATTCAAACTAAAACTGAAACAAACTGGTAGATGATTAAATAATTAAGCCGACCAACATAAAATGAACTCAGAAATCTGAAAGACTGAAGAACCACATTCTGCTGGGGCCACAAAACCAAGCAATCCCCTGGATTATTTATATTTTGCTCAACCAAATTTCACAGATATGAATTCTCACATCTGAGTCAGCAAACATAAGAATCAAACCTTAACAAACAGCAGCAGCAGAAACTCAAAAAAGTCCACAGGAACAAACATATTGTTTACAGAAAAATTATATAGTGCAGCTTTAATTACTTTAGAGTATTTTGCATAATTGCAAAACTTGAATCATATTTCTAGTAAAGTTTAAAGCAATACCCTATGAAAAAAAGATCAATTTTCAAAATAATGCAAAAGACTTTTTTCTCTTGTTTAACTTTAATGTGAGACTTGCTTATAACTATATGCGTCCATCACTATCTGCCTCCCTTTCAAGCAAGACGCTGAAGCGCTCCATTCCACTAAGATTACTATTACCCCGACCCGCACGGCTAGAGGATGTGAGAGTGAGTTATTGTATTAACTGCAGATGACAGAACATTCAAGAGCAATTATACACACATGGAAATGGAAAGCGGTGATAGGAGTGCTAAGTACAGCTAATTGGAACAAAGCCATGAATAGAAGAGACGACTTAGGTAAATATTTTAACCTAAACATTTGGTGCTCTTCCTCACTGTGTGAGTCGCAGTCGGGCCGAGACCGAGGACCGCTTTAACAGAAAGGCGCTGACAAACTAAGGTGATATTTGGTTGAAAAAATCTATTTGAAATTATTTTAAATTTGTATGTTGAACTCCATCTGTTCAGGAGCGCTATGGAGAGCAGAAACCAAAAGCATCTAGAGCTAAATAAACTTTTTTTTTTTCTTTCTGTTTAACAATGTTAAAAAAATAAAAATCACATAGCAAAACCTAAATACATATAACAAGTCTATGCATTCATTTGTGTTACTTTGTCAGTTTAATGTTTATAGACGGTGATGTGCTTAACTCAAAGTGTGGCCCCAAATCAATTTCTGCTCAGGGCCCCACGCATTGTTTCACCGGCCCTGTTGCCAAAACCATCCAGGACAAACTATTAAACTCAAACTAAGGAAAAATGGTAAGAATGAAATGGTCTGCTGTTGTTTAAAAATAACAATTTTCTTTCAATTAAATTTACAAATAAAAAATAAAATGGATTTATATTTCATGAAGACTATTCTTAAATACAATAGAATATGTTGAATGTAAATATAATTGTTTTATATTATAGTTCAGCAAATATAAAATGCCTCATAAATAGGATTTATTTCAGTTTTCTGTTATAGCGATCTGGGTAAATGAAACTCAAACTCTGAGACTTTCTAGTTTATTGCTAAATATTTTATGTAATGTTTTTTCCTCCTAATATAAACAAAGAAACTGACAGATTGTAAGTTAGAGCAACGCATTTTTTTCCCTTGGAAATATTTTAACCTAAACATTTGGTGCTCTTCCTCCAAGAGCACCAAAGCTCCTATCACATTTTGATTTTTCAGATCAGATGTGTGACCTTTTGTGACATTGTTGGAGAGAGAGTGTGTGTGTTCTCTGTTGCCTACCCTTGGACTCGTCCTCTCTTTTGCTCCTGCTGCAGCCGGATGTTCTCGAGCTTCAGAGGGCTGGGAATGAAGCCGATCTCACAACCCTCTTTTACCAAGCGCCCGATCCACCAGTCATTGTTGAACTTCTGAACACAGCAAAGCAACTCATGAACAACACCTTTTTTCAAAATCTATATATTAGATATATTCTGTACGACCAAAGTTTCAAATGGTGTCTGGATACTTCAGGTGTTGGAATTTACAGACGTGCCTCTTTTATGTGGAGGAAGTCCTTGGCATCAAAAGAGATGGCTGTTGCTGGTACTGGAACATCCTCATCCAGGGCGCCACAGTAGCTGACATTGGTCCTTACAGCAAACGCCACAGGTTTACTCTGGAAGACAAAGGCACAACTAGATTCATTTGAAATCTTCAGTTGAAATTTCTCCATAAATGATCCAGAACAATAACAAAATAGAGCATGTCTTCTGAATATCAGCGATTTTTGTCCGAGGGTCACAACCTTGGCTCTCTCCAGTTGAACGGCAGCCTGCTGCTCCCTCTCCTGACGGCTCTGTCCCGGTCCTTGGCTCTGGCTGGGGCTCTGGCTCTGGACCTGGGCCTGCACCTCGCGCTCCTCCTCCAGAGATACATCTGAGTCTGATGGTCTGCTAGTATATGAATCAGCTGAGCCCTACAAACAGAAATTGTACAAGTTATTGAAACTATTACGGCTAGACATATTTTAGATACCTTAGACAAGTACATATTTCTTGACATTGTTAAGACGTTTACAAAACCTAAAATTAATTTCTTACCCAGCCTTCGGTGTCAGATCAAACTATGAAGCAAGGAAGCTAAAATTAGAGATGACTAGATTTTTTTTTTTTTTTAACACTGATGAGCATAAAAAAGCATAAAAGCATAAAATTCTTTAAATCCATCTTCACCTGTCTTGCCAATTTATAAAAGAAAGTTGCTAAGATAACTGTCTTCCTTGTTGGACAAAACATATCCACAAGCAAAAGAGCCAGCATCTGTTTAACAAAGGGGCCAAGAATTTACTCAGTTTTACATAAGGCACATCAATAAGATCATGAATGGAGGTTTTGAGGTTTGCCGAGTGCCAAGTTTACAGCCTAATTTGGTTCAGTTACATAAAATATGAAGTTACCATTTTTAAAAAAGATTCAAAATTATTTTACCAGTGACTGACATACTGAAAAGGTTCTAAGAGGTTGTGCCACCCTTGGCACCTTCATGCATTTGTGATAACTGGCAACGAGTCCTTTTACTCCACTGTGGAGAAATTTCAACCCACTCTTCTTTGCAGAATTGCTTTAATTTAGCTACAGTGGAGGGTTTTAGTCAGATGAAACTTCATTTCAAAGCCTTTAAATGATTTTGTTTTTGAGGCTGCTCGTTTGCTTTGAAAATTGTCCTGACATGTAACGCAAATGAGCTTGGGGTCAATGTCGCAAACTGATTATAGTCTAGAATTTCTTCCAGAGAGCAAAATTTATGGGTTCATTTTTCAGATCTGAAGGCAGTAAAGCAGCCTTACGACCTGACGTAACTTCACACAGAATATTTTCCCAACAGTCTTGATCACCATACATATGTTCTGTGACAAATATGTCAAGGGACTTGATGTTCTTTTTGGTCAGCTGTGGTTTTAGTTACTTTCCTCAGTCTGTCTTTACTGTTGAATGACAAACTTTGACATTAAGGCAAGAGAGGCCTGCAAAGATTTAGGTGTTGTTCCTTTTGTGACCTCCTGCATGAGTCTCCGATGCCCTGTTGTAGTAATTTTGCTAGGTTACCCCTAGGAAGGTTCCCAACTAATCCATGTTTTTGCCATTTTAGGATAATGGATCTCACTTTTGTTCTCTGGAGTTTGAAAAGCTTTTCCAATTATTTTATTTTCTTTCTTTTATAAGAAAATAACTCTACTTTTTCATCACGCTGTATGCGGTTGCTATAACAGAAAATACAACAGCAGATCCCGTCAGTAAGAGTGAACCTTGCTGAACTCAGGACTCATTTTCTCAGTTTAGTTTGTCTTGTAGTGTCTCGCACACAGTCAGGGAATTTCTTGAGGGATGCAAGGCTTGCAGTCCCTTCATTCTGCATCCCAGTCAGAACCCCTTTATTGCCCCGTTTTAATGCCGGTACACGAATGGATCAAGTGCTTCCTTCTGCTGTTTTAATCTAAACAATCAGCCACTAATGATGATTCAATTAAGGAGGACCATTAGTTCCGAGCTGATCAATCAAGTTAGTCATCACAGCTAAGCAGTTTTTTTGTTTGTTTTTTTTTTTAGGCCAGCAAGCAGTAGAGGAAAACCTGACTTCAGCACACTGCTTCTCTGGATTGCAAGCATTCTGTCTCAGAAAGTTTCTGGGCATGTGGAGGATTTCCATAAAAAAAACAACTAAACGAAATGAGGGGCTGAAAGGTTTCTGCTGGCTGTTCTTGGTTTCAGTTCTGTTAAATAGGAAGTTATAACTCAGCCCTGTCCATTTGTGTCTTTACAGTTTTGGTTATCTTAAATAAAGACCTATCTCTTCCTTTTATTGGGATTCTGAGTGGTAGAATATGTAGTAAGACCTATTTTAATTTGTAGATACAATAACAATCTGAAAAGTAAATCTTAGTCAGTGCAGTTACAGGTATGTCTCTATCAGCTTTGCACATTAAAATCAATATTGTTGCCCTTTTCTCTTTATAACACACTTCAAGATCATCAGATTGGATAAAAAAAAACAAACATTTTTTGAACATCAATTGTCAAGTCTTGTCAAATTGGTCTGCACTTTAAGTAGGCCATTCAAACATGTGAATTACTTTGATCTAAGCTATTCCATTGCAGCTCTGACTGTATGATTTCATATATACCTTACTGGGCAAAGGGTTTGTTGCTCTCTTACTAGAGGGTAAACCTCTAGTACGCCCTATATTTAGCTACATAAATCTGACCAGCTTTCCCACAGCATGATGTTACCACCACCATGTTTAACAGTCCTGTGTTAATTTAGAGCACACATATAACATTTAGCTTTTTTTGGTAAAAGTTCAGTTTTGACCTCATTTTATCATAGCACCTTTGCTCACGTTTGCTGGCAAAATGGACTTCTTGTGGCGTCCGTCTTCACACTCTTCCATATGTGCTAAGGAAATGCTTTCAAGTTTGTGGATCCAATGTGACAAAATGTGAAGACCCCAATAATATTTGTTCACCCTTCTCAATCGAGGTTCTTGTGAGGCAAAGTGGCACTTTGGCATTACTCTTCAGTTCCAAGGAATGCACACAGAAGAGCTGAGGGAGCACTGTAGCATCCAAGCTATTATCCAATGGAGTAGCTTCGGCATGTGACTCATCAGCATCAGAGTCCACTTAATGACATCACGATGCATGTTTCTGCAAGACTCGTCAGAACCAGAACACGGCGCAGCAGCTCGGCCGGATGAGAAATACTCTTCAGGAAAGTGACGGATGCAGGAATGTGACACACGATTTGTCGTCTCGGTGACAGCCCTTGGTGGGGATGGCGAGGGGGTCATTTGCATCTTTCGGTTCTCCTCTGAGAAGCAAAGCACGGTTCTTCTCTTGCATGGGAAGCGTAGTGACTCCTCCTGGTTTCCTTAGCTTTACAGTCAGATTGCAGCCACGTATTCAACCAATAAATAAGGATATATGCAGAAATCATCTAGCCATCTGCCTAATGTGCATCCCCCTCCCCTCCTTTACACACCCACCCAACCCCCTTCCAGCCAAGCATTGCCCAGGATCACACTACACTGGCTAACCCATCAAAGGCCTCTTACGTGTGTGTGTGTGTGCCATCAATAAGCAAACAGCAGGAGAGCACATAAGCAGATTTACACTCACCGCCTCCGAGTCTTCAAATCCATGCAGGTACAAATTGTCATACATGGAGGTTTGATATTCTAACGAGCTCCTCTAGAAAAATGAGGGGGGAACAATGTGAGTGGAGGCGGAGGAGAAAGGAGGGGGCACCGGAGGAAAAAAAAAAGGATGGCTGGGGAAGGGGGGGGGATGACGACAATTCCTTCTCTCTACAGCAGAGACTAATTAAAAAATAAATATCCCCTCCTGTTGGATCACGCCTGGTCCTTTGGAGGCGCCTCTCTAAGACGGATGCAGTTTCTCCCTGGTCTCCTCGCACCGCTGCTGGCTGCCTCACGTTACAGGATGGAGACGGTATCCCTGGAGGAAGCCCGATCCTGGCATTTCATCTCTATCAGACGTCCGCACGTACAAAACCTACACACAGAGGCAGAGAGAGCAGCAGAGGCAGCAGCAGCAGCAGCAGTAGAGGGGCTGTGAATCCTTCCTCAATATCCAAGCCTGATGACAGAATCAGAATGCAAGGAGCCGATTGGCTGGATGGTTGTCCACTCAGCCTGGATGAGCACTTTTTTTTTTTTCAGTGCAGTAAGGTAGACGGATTTGGGGAGAGGGATTACGTTTTAAAGGAGTGGAGCAGCATCCTCTTGTTCTTATTTTACCTTATATATACCAAATCTGTTCAAAAATCTGAATTGTATACACAGTGGTGTAAAAAAGTATTTCTTCCTATTTCGTTTTGCTTTTTTTGCCCCATTTAAATGTTTGAGATCATCAAACAAAAGACAGCTTTCATATGTTGATTTAATTAACAAAGGATTAAAAACTATCCAAACTAGCCATACTGTTGCGATCCATGTTTTTCTGTGTAGTTATTTAGAGGTTTTCTGCGTTTAGTCCTGTCTTCCCTGTTGATTGTTCCCACCTGTTTCAAGTTCCCTGATTACCTTCCCTGTGTATTTAACCCCACCTGTTGTCTCTGTCCTTCGTCAGAGCCTTGTCGTATGTCAGCAGTCAGTTGTTGCACACAGTCGTACTGTGAAGTCCTGTGTCGACTCAGCCCTTGTCTTCAGTCTTGAGTTTTCAGTTGCTACTGGTATTTAGTTGTTGCTAAGTTTTCTGCTGTGTTGCCTGAACTGGGCTGTTCTGAGCTACTTTTCTATTAAACCCTTCATCTTCATCTGGGTCTCCGTGTTCATTCTCACCACCACAAACCACCACTTCATGACACATACCCTGTGTGAAACAGTAAATACCCTTTAGCCTAATAACTAGCTGTGCACCAACAAATCCAATCAAGCTTTTGTTGATAACAGGCAATACATTTGAACATCACTGTGGAGGATATTTGGCTCACTCTTTGCAGGTTTGTTGTAATTGGAATTCATTGAACAGTTTTCCACCATGCCACAACGTCTCAATCGGATTTCAAACCAGGCTTTTGACTAAGCTACTCCTAGTCTTTCATTTAGCTTTTTTTGTTTTGTCCATTTGGTGTGCTTTGACTCATCGTCCTGCTGCATAACCGTTTCTCTTGAGCTTGAGGTCACAAACCGCTTGCCGGACCTTCTGTATCAGTACTTTCAGGCAATGATGCTGGGTTCTATCAGTTAGGACAAGTTATGGATACATTCGCATGATTTCTTTCTATACAAAGTTGACTGAGTTCACACAGTTTTTTTTTCTTGTGTGTACACCCTCATGTGTCCTCTGATATTCTCCCAAAAATACCTGTCACTTGAATTGCAGTTTAAATGAAAGATTCTGTGGACAGAAACTGTCTCTCATACAATCCAATAATCTGCCTATTAAGGAAGAATGGTGATGAAAGCCACTAGAAGTCCTATTTGCCACAAGGGAAGCAAAGCAAACATTTTCAAGAAAATCAAAGCATATTCAAAGCTATTGTACAAGTGCGTTGAAGATAGTTAAATGAATATACCCATCACACTATTGCTGATATGCATTGCTTTTCAGTGTGTATATTTATATAACACTGTACCATACACAATATGATCACCACATATTCTTTATGTGGAAAAACCCAACATTATGTCCAACACAGCTGCCACACGAAAGAAATCTTCAAACTGGGGAAGAGATTACAGGTAGTTTGTCTTTTGTGCTGATGGAACATAGTCAAGCTGTTTGCTTCAAAATTCAAAATTAAGAAACATCACCTGACAGACAATATAAGACAAGGGAAAATGCTGAGAACTGAATTTAAACATATTCTTCCCGACTTCATTAAAAGACATCTAGCCTATAAAGGTTGATGCCCGAGGCAACAAACCTGCATCGTCTTTGAGTGATCAAGAGCATGTGCTGCATGCATGTGTTACTGCTGCAACATTTGCATGGCTGCTACACAAAAATTGCATCATTGACCCAATAATATTACATAATCCCATCCAACAATATAAATGCTCGTGCTAATGGACATTTGCTCACCTCAGGATGTGAGATGCATGAAATTGAAAGTGGAACCTTTTTTCTTAGAGATTTGGCTAATGATCTACCCACCAGGGGGCACTCATTGAGAATTGCCATTTAATTCCCATACCCAGAGGGAATCCTTAAATATGGAAAAACCACTCACCAAGATACCGAACAGTTGGACACACTTGATCCAAATATACACACACTATTCAAGCTGGGACTGCATCAAAAATGATACACACTCCCTTACTTCCTCTAACATCCATATCCGTTGTCTGTACACTCAGGGGAGATGCTGCCTACCTCCAGCATCAATGGGCAGTAGGCATGGTACATCCTGGACAGGTTGCCAGTCCATCACAGGGCAACACAGAGACACACAGGACAGGCAACCATGCATGCATACACACACCTAGGGGCAATTTAGAAAGACCAAGTAACATAACAGTCATAGTTTTGGACTGTGGGAGGAAGCTGGAGCACTCAGAGAACATGCAATCTCCATGCAGAAAGACCCTGTATTTAAACCAAGGATCTTCTTACTGCAAGACAACAATTCTACCAGCTGTGCCATTGTGCAGCAAAAGGAAGGAAGGAAGGGAACCGAATGACAGATTTATTTCCCAGGATTCCCTTGTGGTTCAGTACCTGTCTGAGGATGAAGCTCGTGGATGTGGTGCTTCCATCAGACCTCTTGAGCCGGCTTCTCCTGGAATAAGTCCCTCGGTTTACCTGAATGAAAAAACAAAATCGTAACCTGAATCCAGAGGTTTCCTCACCACATCTGGAGATGCTAACAAATATCCAGATAGATTACTGCATGGTGCTGTTTTCTAACTAAGTCAAATAATTGTAATGCATATAAAACCCCCAAGCAAATAAGACTTCATCCAACTTATTAATGTCTTTACCTTTGAATGTCTTTCTTTTCCTACTAAATGATCTAAATATACCAGCAGAGTTGATCTCAGGGGGACAAACTTAATTATCTGCCTGCGATTTGTCCCATTTCTCCTTTATTCTCCAGAGTTGGTGACAATGTCACCGTTAAAAAGTCTGAGCCTACTTCCCTGTATCTGTGAAACGGGGCCACTAATCTGGGTCAACATCTTTCTTTGGCTCCTCAAGTAAAACAAATGAAGAATGAAGTCTGGTAATATGTTTCTATTAATATGTGCATATTACCCAAAGAGAAAACGGTTATCTAGCAAGGAATGAGGCATTTCTTTCACTTTGACAGCAAGAATCTACTAATTTTAGACATACAGAAGTAAGACACTGTTGACGTGTTTCTGCTTCATATGCTATGTATTGAAATATATAAAAAAACATAGAGAAACAATATATGAAAGAAGACTGAAACAAAGTTGAGATTCAGTTTTCTCTGCATTGGTTCTGCAGAGATAATTTTTTTAAATTAAACTAATTAATAGTTCAGTCAACGACTTTGAAATAAAGTTTGTATGTGAGACTCATTTAAGTTAAACAGTATATTGAAATACTATGTTTTAAGCCATTGATTGAATGTTGTGTATATAATTATCAGTTACAGATTCATATTATTTGGATTCATATTATTTGTTGTAAATGTCCACAGAGATGCAAACATAGCACCAGCAACACTGTCAAAGTTGGAATAAATTATATTGATGTTAAAAATAGTTTCCATCAAATAAGGTCTAATTTAAGATGACTCTTTGACCCTACTTTGAATCTGAAAACCCTATTTCTACAAAAGCAAAAAAAAACTTAAAACCCACCTGAAAGATGGGCGCTTGGATGCCCTCGCCTATTTTGTTCCGGATGTAGATGTGTCGGGACATTTCGGCCAGAACATCGGTCCAGAGGGCGGGCTGCTCCGGCCCAGCCCAGCGCAGGGGAGGGGGGTTCCTGGCTGCGTGCTCCAGCTTCACTCTGCGTGGCAGAACATGAGCGCTCCGCGGCCGCTGCTTCCTCCACTGTCCGCCGGCAGACAGGCGCTCAGAGCCAGCTGTGCTCCACACTGGACGGGTCCAATAGAGCAACATGAGGGGAGGGGAGGACGAGTGGGACGCTCCAGATAGCTGATTTACTTCTGAAAGGAAGATATTTTCTGCTTGAAATGAGCTTTATGGTAACCACCATTATGATTTGACCTGTTTTTTTCTTGTCAAAAGGGGATCCCATAAAGTGCATAAAAGATGTAAAAGTCGTGCTTACTGGTCACTTTATGAGGTACAACTGGGAACTGTTTGAGAAATGTTGACTATGGATACCATTGAAGAACATTGCCATGCTCAGGGAACCAGTTTGAGATTATCTTAGCTTTGTGACAGGACTAGTTTAGCAAATAAATGTGTTGTTTAGTTCTTAATGTTTCTGATAAGTTTAATTAAAATGCACCAGCAGCCTGAGCTGTTGCTACAAAGCAGGATACATTTTTGCTTTCATGTTTATGCTTACATAAACATGATTACATTTAAATGTTTACATGTAAGATTAGATCTTTAATGTAGTGACAAAAACACATGTCTACATCTTGTTCTGATTGAAGCCCCAAAATCAGGATGTTTTTCACCCCCTTTTCTTTGCAACCAATAATTGCATTTCCATGATTTATATGTTGATCAAAGTAAGGAATTGTCACTGTTAAGAAAATATTGATAAAACAGATTCCTTCCCTTGTAGCGTATAATTTTTTGTATGTTATGTTGACGTTTTTCAATGATGATAACTTGCTACAGTCATCCCTTGACTGAGGGAGTGTTGTTTCTTATTTTGTCCAGCAGATGGCAGTATTATCAAAATAAACGCAGCTGCAGACATGCTCTGTATACTCAGTGTGCAGGCTGGGTGATGATTTTACAGAAAAAATAACGTGTCTTCTTCGCACACAGATTGACATGTGTTATATACTTTATGCACTGATAAATTTCAACCATGCTTTAAATCCTAGTAATCCTAATAATTGTTAGTTGCGGTCATGGTTATTAGCATGGGTAATTGTAGTAATTGTAGCATCATCCATTGTTCATTGTTAATTCTTTTTGGACGATTTAAAGCAGATGTATAATTACTAATAACACTGCTTTCTATGTCCGTAAAGTCAGGTCATTATAATATTACTTGTTTTTCATGGCAACTGAACTCAAATTCTCCCCTGTTAGGTGGTGGGTCCATCTAGGGGTCACTTCCTGTACCGTTGTATTTTCGTCCAAGGAGCCAATCACCAGATGACCACTGGCAAGATCCCCAACAAAGACAAGCCAGGCAAGGTACGCCAATACGGCCATGTACATTCTTCACACAACAGAAAAATTTATTGTAATACTCAATTTACACATACATTATTTATGCTTTAAAACATGCAATAATTTGGGTACCAACAGAAGAGATTAACTAAGTGTTTTGTTCCTGTTATAATACTTTCAGTACAATTTATTTTGTGTGCTAATAGTGTTAGCAATAGAGTAGAAACAGACTTTACCAGTATATATATATACAATTAGAGGCAGTTTGCATTTTGGAAATGCTTCACATTTGTCAACAAACTTCTTTATTCCATAGAAACAACACTTGAGTTGTTCTAAGTACTTTAATAATGTATTGTACGTGAACAGTAGGATTGTTGGTGCATTGAGATTTTGAGGAGACTCTCGGGTTTACCCAGAACATCTCGACTGGGACCATTTTCCTCCTGGCCTTTTGAACTCCTTTGTACAGGGAGAGGGATGTTTGTACTTTCCTCATGGACTTGTGATCTCTGCAATCCGAGTATTAGATGAGTGGACAAAGGATATATTGACAGATGTATTATGTGTGAGGACAGTGTTGTAGGCTTCATGCTATAGGAAAAAGTTGGTAAAAATTTGGACTTGATGTTTAACAATCTGTTTTAAACTAGACCTTAAAACTTTAGAAAGTCCAGCAGGAAGCCCCTTCCATTACTCAAACGTCTAAATTTTTGAGTGGCACTTATCTCCAGTTGCTATTTCGGTAAAGTACCTTGCTGCATACACTCACCTGAGCAAAACTGCAGTCACATATCACAGGTTTCAAACTGTGTGTTCACTTTGCTTTAAATAGCTACCTCTGTTTTCATGAAGGACCACATA
Organism: Poecilia formosa; assembly: GCF_000485575.1. Lineage (NCBI taxonomy): Eukaryota > Metazoa > Chordata > Actinopteri > Cyprinodontiformes > Poeciliidae > Poecilia > Poecilia formosa. The sequence continues at coordinate 777,275 of NW_006800236.1, forward strand.
GAAACTCCTCTGTTACTCAACATTGCACGAATCCATTTAGGAAGACCCAAAGATGTAAACACGCTGGTCCAGTGGCACAGATAACAAAACTAAGTGCAAACTTTATTTTTGGCTTGTACTGGTGAAGCATGTGATGTACGGTGTCCCAGCAGCAACACGTGTTATGTTAGCGGCTGGGCACCTCATATCATCCACTGAACAAGTGAAAAGGAGCCAATTTATCTCTCAGACTTATGTCAGCACATGTTCGGTCTCGCTTTGATCAGACTAATCTAACTAATGTGTATTGTGGATTATGCAACTTAAAACTGGAAGGATTAAGTTGCTCTTTTTGGAGCAGGTCAGAAAGAGCAACTTAGTCCAATAATTAGGTCTTACTGACCTAATTTATAACTGGCATAAATAATGATGGATAAAAACTTGTTTTGTATTGAAACTGTTGAATTGTTTGGTTTGTGTTACCGTAAGTTTAGGAATGATTAAGTAAGTAAAGATGTTCATGCTATTGCAAACAAACAATAAATGAAACTACCTTATATACTCCCTTCTCCAGTAAGAAACGTGCATAAATATATAAATTAATAGGTGTACATACGTTTGTCTATTTTGGCAAGCTGGTGGATTTGCAGGCATTTTAAATTGTCAGACAATAGAGTGTCGCTGCTTGGTGGACTGTGAGCTGTAAACTCTGCAGAGCTGTCTGTTTGAAGCAATATGTGGGAATTGTTTGGGGAGGAAGGGATAGTCTGCGGTCTAACTGTACAAAAAATGTGGCGTAATCTGACCACTGCTATCCATGGAGTAATTGAAACGATCTAAAAGTTGCATTGAAGTGATGGCCAGGCCCAGGAAGAGTTCATTTAACAAAGTTGTCTGGTAAATTTTGAGCCTACCAAGTGTTGGTCTTTAGGCGGGAACCGGTTGGTACCATCATGATTAAATGGCTGAACTGTCAGTGAAATACAAACAGGATTAAAATGGGTGTAGTGACCATGAAGACTTTTGACAAGAATTTCCCCAGGTTTTTTTTTTTTTCCGCTTCTACAACTCTGAAACTTTTGAAACTCTGAAACCCTCTCAGTTCCAGTGGGAACTGAAAACATTATAGAGAAATATACAAAGTCTAGAGATATGATTTTTCCTTTAAAGAGATTTTTAAGGGATCATGATAAAGCAGTTTTCTCTATGGCCTACACAGTATTTCCTAGACAGCATCCTCTAGGTGTTTTTTCATCTGACTTAAACAGTCATGCCACTAATTCAAAGCTATTTCCTAATCATCTTCTGCAGAAAGTATTCTCGTTCACGGCGTCCATTGTGTGTATGTTCACGTTCCTCATGTTTGGATAAAGCCTTCAAGAGGAATCCACTCAATAGTCCTTTTATAATTCATCACTTCAGCACTTCTTACCTGCTCCTGTAAAACACAGCAACACAGTCAATATGCAGCACAAGACAAAAAACAACAAACTAAACCTCCATGTCTACCTGCGTTTCTCGTCTCTTACATGCAGCATTAAATATTTAAGACATCAGCTTACGGAAAAGAAGGAAGATGGATCTCTAAATTTGAGCAGTTTGTTTCTTTTATGTTCATCCACACATTTCTTACTTTTGACCTTTGGAAATATTGTCCAGTTTTACTTGGTGATACCAATGATATAGCTGTTTTAAAAGCCTTATAGCGTTATTGCTGTATCAGTGGCTGTTTTTGAAATGGGCCATTATAGGCAGTTGCCCAGGGTGGCATTAGAAGGGGGAGAACACAAAATACCACCTGTTTGTCTAAGAGATATCACAGTTTTCTGAATCTCACAAATAATACAAAATACTGGCATCATGATTCATTTATTCACCTGGATTTTTTCTTTTTCACAGTATACATAATACAAAAATATAGAGTACCAGAGTACCAAAAGTTTACAGTGTCCAAAACAGGCAGTGTTCAGTTAAATTCACATCAAGCAAGTTTTTTAGGGCAAGAAAATTACTTTGAGGGCTCTTTGAGCAAAGTTTGAGGAGGATACTGAATTAAGTGTTCAACAGATCTCTATCCAAATTAGGCATTTTCTGCTTCTTATCTCAACACCTGCAAAAGTATTCACTCCTCTTGAACCTTTTTCACATTTATGAGGTTGTAACCACAAACTCCAGTTTACATGAAAGACCAATACAAAGTAGTGTTCACTTGTATTGGTCTTGGGAAGAGCTCAATTCTGAAACATAGTAGAGGCAGCATCATGCTGTGGTTATACTTTTCTTCTGGAGAAATAGTACTATGGGATGAAAACTTTTGCAAGGCTCTATATCTGAGAGGGTGTCTCATTATAGTCAGATTTGTGATTTAGACATACACAGTAATATAAACATGGCACAGAAACAACAACAAAAGAACAAAATTTTTTGCTCATTTTGATTTAGATAAAGGACACAAAAATATTTCTTTTTTTTAGTTAAGGTCAGGTATAGTACAAATAGGTGTTTTGCTACATCAGCAAGAAGTGAACCAAATTTGTCACCAACTTAAAAAGGTACAATTCCTTTTGCTATTTTAAAATATCATATAATTTCTAACATATTCAGAAAAGATATCCATCAAAGAAACATTGTAATTTGGCACCAGATACCGAGAAAAATGTGTAATTTCAGCTAAAAGTGCAAAAATGTCCAGTTTGAATATCTCTGGTTTTATTAATGACATCTGTGCTTAATGAGTGCCAACGCAGAAATCCTAGGATAAATTCATACTTTAGAAAAATTATATGATAATTGAATGTTACAACCTTAAGTAAGGCACAGTGCACTGAAACCATTTTTACCTCCTTTCAAATGTCTTCTGTATATACTTTAAACCTTCCAGCACTTTAACCTTTTGTGGTAAATCTTCTACTAATGCCTGTTGATGCATATTCTCAACATACCAAGGATTATATTTTGCATCTTTCTAATTAAATCTAGAATACTATTTGTAGCTCTACTGTTTCACTTTTCTCATGCTGTAATTTTGGCCTTACTGTACCATCTCTGTTTTTATATTTACATATTTTTTTTAACTTTAGTCTGAATATGCATGGATCTATTTACCTTTAATTTGCTGGTGGTACTCCTCAATTTATTTGGGAAGTTAAAGGATTTTTCTATTATATTATATTCTGTTTGATATAAAGTTTGAGTGGTCAGTATACTTAGCAAATAATTTACTTAATTTGCTAATTAATCACTTGAAAATGGCCTAAATTCTTTTGTCTTTTCTCCAAAAAACAATGAAATTAAGCATTAAAATAAGTTTCACTAAAAAAGCAAAAAAAGAGAAAATCTGAATGGGGGCAAATACTTTTTCAGAATACTGTATGCAAAGGATGTAAAACTTTTTTTTAAATTAACATCTGTTTGTGTTTGTTTCTCATGAATCAAACAATGAATGAGCTCTAAGAAATAGCTTCAAATGTTTGAACATTATGCCCAAAAACCTATTAAAAGGCAGCACATAAAAACAATATTTACACACGATAGATTAACTTGATTGTTTTTTTTATTTATGACTTGATTATATTGATTTGTATCTACTCAGTTTGAGAAAAAAAAGCTGAATTGTTTGTAATTTAAGAAAATGTGTGATTCATATATATATATATATATATATATATATATATATATATATATATATATATATATATATATATATATATATATATATATATAATGTGTCTGAATTTTACTGTATCATCAAAAGATATTTCTCAGAACCACAGATGGGGAAACTTCCTTAACCAAATAAATATTCTATATACAGTACAGTTTCATTCAGAAGTTTATATATACATTTACTGTAATAAATGTCAATAACTTGGGGTTTATGCGGATTTATTTGACCTGTTGTTTTGCAAATAAGTATAAAACCTTCAACTGCAACAGTATTTAAAATCTTTTCAATTTACTACAGATTTTACCATTAACATTTGGTCTCCTTTAGCAAACTGCAGACAAACCACTACTGCTTTTGCTTGTGTATAAATTTAAGCCTGTAAGTTTGATTCTGTGTGGATTAAAAACACAATAAATTCAAACCTTATTAAGGATATTTGTTGCGTAACCCCTCTATTCTGGAAGGACATGTTAAATCCATTTTTTAAAACCTTGAATCAAAGAAGTATGTAAACTTCTGACCAGAACTGGAAATACCTCAGATGTAACTTGGTTGAATTTTATGTTCACATCCCCGAATATTCAACCACTGAACACCTGGGAGATAATTTATACATTCTTCTGATATAAACAACATTTAAGTTTTCCATTTCGTCGTCTTTTCATTGTAGTTTTGACACAAAAATTAAAGCAAGTGAGCCACAGATCCGCACGTCAAAGCAGAAATCCATTCAGAGCACGTGTCTGTTACCATGTGTTATACCTTGTGAACCAGTCTGTAGCTCAGCAGGGTGTAAGAAATCCTTATGGTTCTTACTACGATGTAGTCAGTCCCCTCGTGTTGGAGAGTTGAAACCTCTCTGTCACTCCGACAGAACATCAGTGCAGAACGTCAGGAGCCATTTTTAGATTTCAGAGAGTTCATAAAACAACACATCCCGCTTGAAGAGTTCAAGGCTGCAACATTTTTTGTTTTGATTCCCGTGAGCCTTTGGCAGTGACGTCTGGGTGGCTCATGGGTCAACCTGACCAAAGGCAGCTCTTTGTTTATGATTGACATGGTGTCTGAGACCAGTAGAAGGTCTTCTTCTTCTTCTTCTTTCTGTGGGTGCATCTCTACGAATTTGGATATCAAAACGTTTGCTTCAGGAATTCCATTCAAAAAGTGAAACTCATATTTTATGTAGACTTAAACATTTCTGTATATTTTTTTTTAAAATACATAAATGTCACCCAACTGAGAAGTATTCCCACATACTATTTGGTCAGGGCTCCTTTTGCATGAATTACAACATCAGTGCAGTTTAAACTGCTGAGGTGTCCAGGAAGCCCAGACTGCTTTAATAGAACTCACAATGTTCTCATGACTGCCATTTATTATGCCTTTTTTTTAAACTGAACATTTTCCTTCCACTCAACTTTCCAATAATATGTGGTGAAATATGTAGCAAATAGGCAGCCAGATTTCCCTTGTTTCATAGGAATTGTTTCATATCCTTATGAAATAACTGTTTTTATTGGTCTTGCGTAACAATCAAGTTTTCCGAAACTTTTAGGTGTTCATTACATCCAGTATTATCAAATTTAAAAGAAATAAGTATTACTGTCTCAGTGGTGCCTCAAGATATCCACTTTTTGAATTGAATTTCTGAAATAAACAACATTTATTTTCAATGATCTTCTTTATAATTCATAACAGTAGATTTTAACTGAAACCTTTTTGGATGTTTGTCCTTAATTAGGACATTTCTGGTGATTGGGGTGAAACTGCACCTTGAATAAAAAAATAAAAAAAATCCAATGGCCAGGAAAATGTTTTTAGCTTTCAGGAAGTTTTTCCGGTTGCATTGGCATGGAAACGGCTCCTCTCAGCTGTGCATGTAGGACCTGCAGGGCGAGTCGGGGTGGAAGTCGTACTTGCTCACACAGGGAGGGTAGTAGGTGGCGGTGAACATGTTGCTGGACGCCATCGGGGAGGAGAAGTGGTTGCACGACTCGTCGTTCACATGGAGGTTGTTCTTGTTTAGCGTCTGCAGTATAAAGAGAGCGTTTAAAAAACATTCCCTAAATGAACATATAGGATACAGAACACATTAAGACTTAATCTAAAGAAATTCAAGAACAGTAATAGACATTTGTCGGACACAAAAAGTGACAAAAGCTCCAAAGCAGAATGAATCTGTGAGTGGGGGGGAAATCCTAATCGCATCACACCAGCAGGCCCACCTTGAACTCCATGGGGATGTACTTCTCGTTCTTTGGCGCGACATTGCCCTGCTTGTTATACGTCAGGTGGTTGGGTGTGCTGGGGTGGATGGCGGCGGACTCTGCCGACGGCTGGTTCAGGTGGTGGCAGTACGAGTACGCCAACCCCGAGAGGAGAGCTGCAGCAAAGAAGCTGGCTAGGCCCACTGCCACCAACTGGAACAAGGTGAAAGCTGGAAACGAAACGTGTAGCCCAGTGCGGGTGAAATCTCATGTTTCGTTTCAAAGCTATTTAGATAATATATAGATTAGGATGTGTAAAAATGTGGAATGACACAAGAAATAAGTACAGAAGACATGGAAGCAAAGAAGTTGCCGAAATGTATGGAAGGTTAAGAAAATTAATTAAATCTGATTGTATTTAAATACAGAAAGCAACTCTTTTCTACGAAGTATAAAAGAAATATCAGTGAGCCTGTTCACTTCTTATTTCCTATCTCATTTCATTTTATCACATAGAATTTTTTTTTTGTTTTTTTTTTGTTTTTTTTTTATACAGGCATCTCTTTCAAATTATATGTCAAATATTAAGAAATACGTGACCTTAGAAAAAACAGAGCATTAAAAACAACCAACTTGCCTCCACAGCTCTGGTTCTCCTGCCCCGGTAAAATCACTGAAAACAGACAGAGTTAAAGCAAGAAACACTTTGAAACACATTGATTGGGTTTCTGCAGAAATGTGTGCCCTCTTTCTAAAGCAGTGTCCTGATAGAAACACCTGCATACCTGGGACCTCATGTGGCTGACATGGCCTGGACTGAGTCAGGTTTCCCTGGCAGAGGCCGGCCTCAGCCTCCTGCTCCTCCCCACAGCGCCGGCTGCGATGCTGCACACCCTCGTCGTCACACTCGCCCCAGTCCGTCCATTCACCCCAACCTGCAACGCAGAGTTTTGAAACAATAAAAATCCTCCTTTTATTTTGCACAAAATACAGTGCTAGATCTGCTTTTCCCCTCTCCGTGTTTGTCCAGGCTCACACACCCAAATTATTTTCCTTCTCACTGCAAATATTGATCTGTTTGTGGTGAATTTCCCAGCAGTGTTCATTATATCCTTTGATGACATGCTGAAAAATGTGAAAAACCTTAGGTTATTTAAGGTCATATTAATTCCTCAATGGCAGTTCCAGTTTTAATTGAATGAAAAGATAAATGGAGGTACTTATAGGGAAGAACTAATGTGCAAATAATTTTAAGAAATAATAAACTGACAAAACAAAGATGATAAATTACTTGCTTTTATTTGACCTGGCAATGAAGATGAATTTTATGAATTTTATATGTGCAGCTTCACTGAAGAACCTAATCAATTTGAAAGAAATGAATTTGCTAAAGTTTTTTAAAGCATTCACAGCCTTTCAGTTGACTTATATCCCTTCATCGTTTTCACATTCTGACATGTAAAAACAAACTTCAGTGCATCTTATCTGAAAAGTGTGGCGTGCATTTGTTTTCAACCTCTTTGATTCAGTATGTTGTCGAACCACGTTCGTCTTGAATTCCGGCTGCAGGATCATTGAGGTACATCTTTTGCGTTGCGTATGCAGCGGATACCTTCACAGGGGTGTATGTTACAGAGGGCCTCCTCTGTGTGCAGGCCGATGCAGATGTCCCCTCCGTTTGCAGGGGCCGGGCTGCTGCACGTCCGAGTTCGCTGGTAGTGGCCCCCTCCACAGCTGGATGAACACTGGGTCCAGGCAGACCAGCATGACCAGGCTCCACTCACTGCAAAGCATGCGTATGGAAAAGTGGGGTAACAGCTATCGATCATTTTAGGAATCGAATATTCCGTCGATTAATCGGATAAAGAAAATTCTGCAGATTTCTCATTCAACCGCTTTGCCTTTTTACATATAATATTTAAAAACACTTTCTGTTGTTAAAAAAGAAAGTAAACATTTTATTGCCTAAAATTCAATAATATAGCATTTCTTTAGTGAATTTGAACTTGAGGCATTTTGGCTAAAACATATAGTAAACTAGTGAACAGTGACTGAACTGCAGTGTTACCTGGGCAGGGGTGAGCGTTACAGTCCTGATACTCCACTGGAGATCCAGCACAAGCCGCCAGGTTGGCCCTTCCTTCTGACGTGGAGCAGCTGCGTTTTCTGGTCCGGAAACCTCTGGAACACTGCTGGGAGCAGCTGGACCACATTTCCCATGGTCCCCATCGGGCACCTTGGGGCTGGGACGTAGTTCTGCCACTAGTCCGCACCAGCTCTTCAACCAGAGCTGCAAATCCGGGGAAAGTACTTTTACTTTCAGTCAATTGAATTCCTGAGCTCTAAATCAACAAAACAAGTTCAATTCTGGTTATGAGCAGCGTCCAAACATCATAGGAGTTCAGAAAATTGAAATGGTCCATGAGTTCAAATAAAGGGCCAGTGTTTTCCCTGGCAGACTCGGCAGACAGAGTGTTATGAAACATTAATTAATGAGGTGCAATATGGGTCAAACTGAAAACACGACCAGACACCCATAATCACAAATTATTTACATATGAATCCAAAGCCTTCAGGGTTTCAAATTTGAATTCACTTCTTTATTGCAGCCAAAGTAAAAACAACAACAACAAAAAAACGGATTAGGCAATGTAAAAATGCAGAAAGAGAAGGAAATAAAGGAAAAGGGAAAAGTCTTGATTTACAAATATGTCTTCATAATTGATCTATTTCTACACTTTTCCAGACCTGGAAAAGTGTAGAAATAAAGGACTGTGACCTAACAATCAGGACGAAATGTGCTTTTACTGCTTCATCAGCATCGTTGTGCCGTCTTGTCCGGTACTCACAGTCAGTCTGGCAAGCTCCGGAGCCGTCATGTGGGCAGAAGCGGGTCTCCAGCTTCTTCTTGCCCAGCTGGAGCTGCTGGAGGTCGTGAAGTGGCGCCCGGCAGGTGTACCTGAATCTCTGCTCCTGGCGGGACCCGTCGTGGCTGACGTTGACCGGCATCCATGGTGTCCAGGGGGTGTTGCGGCGCACCTCAGGGCAGCTCTCCAGGTTGCAGACTTTGTACTCCTGGAAATCGGTATAAAGGAATCTCAGAAGTATTTAGTTACACTTCACACGCCCCACACAAAGCTAACATAAAAGAAACAGCATTTTTCAAAAGATTTTTTTTAAGTATTTATAGATTTTCTACAGATTTCTTCTCACAAACTTTTGATTTTATTCAAAGCACGTCTGTACCATTGCACATCCAGGGCAGGTGTTCCCATTCTCACAGGTTCTAGTCCTGGACTGGACCCCTCCGCCGCATTCAGCACTGCAGTGAGCCCAGGGACCCCAGGCTGTCCACAACACAGGCAGGGGACACAGCTTTTTCTCATTGCACAGCCTGCAAAAAAACAAACAAAAAAAATCACAAAAACGTGCCGTGTCTTCACTGTCAGTGCTGACACGTTTGTAGCAGCCGCAGCAGGGCGTGTTCCTCACCTCTCCTCCCGACCCTGACCGACGCATATTCGACCCCCGTGGCGTGGCGAGGGGTTGTTGCAAGACCGCTGCCTCACTTCAAATCCGATGCCACAGCTGCTGCTACATTGACCCCAGGAAGACCATGGAGTCCAGCCACCATTTCTAGGTGAAGATTGGGTTAATGTAAGCATTTTCGGATTTATTGGAGTTGATCTTGTGGGCTATCTTGGTTAAATCCTGAGGTTGTTTTAATGGATATTTAGAAATTGTTGTTGAAGTCCAAAAAAATCTCCATGAAAATCAACTTTACCTGGAGCAGTTCGCCACTTGGATGGTTGGACCTTTGCATTTGACCCCTCCACATCTGGCCACCGGGCCATCACACGAGCGGGACCGACACTTGCAGCTGCTGAAAGTGCCCTCGCCATCGTCATGGTTACAAGGCTGCCACAGTGCCCAGGGACCGAACCCACCGTCTTGCGTCAGGTTCCTCATCTCCAAGGGAGTCACATGAGTCTTAGTCACTATTATCCAGGAATGTACAGGGTTACTGTAATATCTAGAACTTGTTCTTACTGGGCATTCGGTGATGTTTTGGATCCAATGGTTCATGTTGGAGCTTCCTTCAATGGTGGTGCAGAGTTTCTGCTCTAGATCCCATCCACAGTAAGGGTCCCGAGCCTCCAAGCAGCTCCTAATGCGAAAGGAAGCCTTGTCTTTGTTTTGTGGTTTGCACAAGCATTCTCTTTAAATCTGAGAACTTAAGCGATTAAATTCTGGTGTAAGTTGATATCTCAGTACACCATTACACAATGCAGATAGTCCTACAATGGATTTTTTTTTAGCTCAAAGCATGTTGATAAAGGTGGTCTAGCCCCAAATCTAATTGAAATTTCATTGTCAGTCAGTTTGCAGATGTCTTCAGCTGGTAACACTTTTCCAAGATACTCTACAACCTGGTAAAGCAGATTCTCATTCAGAAGGCAGGTGGTCAGTGTAACGAGTAACTAAGTTCTAAAACTAGCATATTTTAAATTTATTTTCTTAACATCAGCTTTGTACCGTTCGGCTGGATAACTTGAGCAGCGTTCCAACGGGATCTTCACCAGTCTGTCATCGAGTCCCACAAACAGCGACCTGTCCTTCTGTAGGATTTTCAGACTCTTTATTGTTCCCCTCTGCCCCTCTGGGAGGATCCGGAGCTCTTCAAGGTAGCAGCCATGAAGGCTTTTGTTGGTTGTGGCCAGAACCTTCAGGATGCTGCCATACTCTGATTGGATGAGGCCACATCAAATTTAAAGTGAGAAATCTAGAGAATTATCACATATTTTACTGAGGAATAAATCTCCCTTTGTCACCTGTGCCAATATACATGACGTGGTAGAGAGTGCTCTGGCCTTGCACAATGTCCACCACCAGCTTGGAGAAGCGGACATTGTCCTGGGTGAGAAAGGGGTCGGTGGTGATCGGCTGGACGACGTCGCTCATGAGGAAGAGCCGCTGTGCGTCCTGAAGACTACGCTCCGTTAGGTTCCCGCCGGGGCCGTCTTCCTCCAGTGTGCCGCACTGAAGACCAATAACATGCAAACAGGTCAAAGATCACTTTCTCCTTCCACTCAACCTTACCATTTGTAAAGTTAAGTCTTATTATATTTCGCTCCATGTGTAATGAGTCTATATAATATTTGATCTTCCCTTTCTGGAATGAATATTGAACTTTTTCAGAATATTAACATTTTTGAGCTGTACTTGTAAATACAAGAGTTCATCATGAATTCACAACAAACATTTCTGCAAAGGTGTGTATAAAACTAAAGACCAAAGAGGTGTTTTTTTCCCCCTCTTCTGTAAAAGATGATGTTGCTATCTGTTTTTTAAGACTTTGGGAAACTGTTACATTTCTATTTTTTCTGAAATATTTTATTTACTTTTATGATTTACTGCTTTGACAATTTCAACAATTATGAAATACCAGCGACGGTAAAGCTGTTTGTCTGACCATTGACCATTGTTTTAGTTGCTCATAGCTGAGGCTTTGTATGTACAAGCTAACTGGTTGTGATTGGTTGTTTTCTGTGACTGGTTGAATGTCACTTTCAGAAACACTCACTGTTTTCTTTAACTGTACACCAAAAAAAGTCAGCAGTTTTATCCCTGTAATCCCATGCTTATCACAAGTAATCTATTTTTTTTGTCCATGAGCTGAGTGTATGTGTTGCTTTTTAGTCAAACATATTCATGAGGATTCAGGTATTAACATGTGGACAAAATGACAGGAATTCCTACAATTGTTTACGAGGAATAATTAGTTTAGTAGGAATGAGGAGGATGAAGCAAACAGTCATTTGGATTCAACATGAAATAGATTATCTTTTTCTTTGTGGATTATACCTGGAAATTGGGAATAGGGTTTGGAGTAGAGAGCCAGGCAGTGCGGGGGTTCTCCTGGAAGCGAAAGGGTCCATTGAAAGCCAAAGTGATGGAGCTCAGATTGAAGGCACAAACAGCAGAAGCTGATATGCTGTTCCTAAAGGAAACAGGGAAGTGTTAATTATGGTCTTATCTGAGCAGCTTGACAAGAAAGAGAAGGTAAAGAGTCAAGATGTGAGTCCAAAATTCACAGACTCAAAGTAAAACATGTTAAAAAAAAAAGAATAATCCTCACACATTTGTGGTAAAGATGCCATAAATGATGTCTTGCTCCGGCAAGTGGAAGGTGCTCTGCAGCTCGTTGAAGTAGAAGGGGATTTCACCTGAGCGTGAGCAGTTCAGGCGAGCCTTCATGAAGGTGGTCCAGGTGTCTTCCAGCAAGAAGCGTCCCCCAACGTCGTTCTTACAGACCCGCGCCACCCGAGAGAACACCATCTTCCCACAGTCATTTTCCACGGCAGTCTCTCTCAGGAAGAAGTAGGCAAACCGGCCGATTTCGTAGGCCGACACGAAATGAGGCTCTGGTGAAAAATCAGACAACAACAAAAACAACGAACAAAGCTGGTAAATGAACAAGAGTCATCTAGTTGCAGCTTGATAGAGAGTATTGTCAAATGCATGTGGTTCTGTTCTAACCATTGAGCCATTTGGAGTTGTACTGGGCGGTCCGAAGGGGTGGCATGTTTCCCAGGCTTCTGTAGATGACCGGGTCGCGTCCGGAGAAATCGATCACCGTGGCGGCGTACAGTTCCCCGCTGTGCGTCACCATGGCAGTGGAGTTGTGGCGGGGGTCATAGGGACAGCGGGCGACACCGTTCACCGTGTCCAAAACTTGACTGATGTTGGAAATCTAACAGAATGGAATAAATATTTCTATACATATACAAACAAAAATATACAAACAAAAAAAAAAAACCTAGATATCAAATGAAATATGGGAAACTGTTCAGAAAAGGCCGTGAGTACCAACCTGCCTAGATACACAGACGGGTGTGAAAGCATTTGTTCCACATGTGAAGAGCATTCTCCCATTGGTAAGCAAAACCCGGATGTAGTTTTGACATTCGTCCTGCATGTCATAGGAGAGTAAAAAGTTTGTAATGTTTGAGTTTCTTTGAATGAAAATGATCGACTTGGCCAGATTTTGTAACATATCACCTCAGATTTCCCCTTGCTTTGACACGAGCGCTTTGTGTCTTCATCAGGAGACCATTCGGTTGCCTGAGTAAAAAAAACAGACAATTTTGAGTATGTGTATTATAAGTGCTGGCTGCAGTGTATGGAGCAGTTTTAGCAGTTAAGATTTTAAATATTCAATAGCACGACTATGAATGATGGGTGGACAGTAGAGCAGGCAAGCCTTAATTAGAGGCTTTTTTAAATTTTAAAAGTTAATTCATGTACAAAAAAATCCATGTTGGAATTTCTTTCTCAGATTTTCTGAGTTTCTATAGTCTTTTCTGTCCTAATGTAGATCCTCATCTTAACCCAGAGATTTCTAAATTTGGTATATCCCATGGAATAAAACCTAAAAGGTTAAAACAGAGGAATTATTCTGCACCTCCAGCTTACCTGTATGAGGGAGGTGTTGCTTAAACTCAGCCGGAAGAGGAAGTTTCTGGAAAATGAAACTTCTGATTAGAAAACAGGTTGCAAACAGTGGGGAAGCTGTGTAACGGTTGTACTGACCGTGCCCCTACGATGAGCTGGTTCCTGCTCATATCCATGGCCAGCTGGGAGAAATCCTTCACTCCTGGATAGGAGAACTCAAACATCCTCTTCCTCAAATCTGGAAATCGGAAGACATATCTCAGATGTAAAGACTGACATGTTTAAGTAAAAAGAAATATATCAAAATATAAAATAATTGAAAGGAGTTTTGGGGGATTTTTTTTTTCAGGAGAGAAAGATTATCCAATTTGATTCTCAGTTTCCCTTTATTCCAAAAATAAAAACAGCCCCTTATTATCATTTATTAAACTCAACTCTTGATTTCTGTGAAAGGTTTTTATGAGATCGTGTCCATCAGTTGCGGAACTGCTCTGATAGAGTTTCCAGTTTTCAGGAGAGTTGATCGCATAATGCTTTAGTGAACTTTGCTGCGAAGCAACCAAATGCGGAGTCCAAGCACACGCTCGCATTCACAACACTAATCCTGCAGCTCAGACAGGAAAGTCATTTGTTTTCCAGACACAGACTTGTTCTAAGTCCTCGGACTTTGACCTCTGCGGTGCCAAGACATGCGAGACATTCAGATTGTGCTGCTTTAACGCATATGCATCAATGCCTTGCAGAAAAGCGCACAATGCATTTCGTCAGCTAATCTAAGCTTGAGGACTTTTAATGAGTAAATGGAAGAACTTACCTTGATAGGAAACAACGGGATGCTCCTTCCTGCTGCAATCTGCAAGACTGACGTTCTGGCGCTGGGACAGACTCACAGACCAACCAATGACCAGCATGAGTCCACAAGGGGAGAGGGTCCATGCCCTCCACCCTGTCGTTACCATAGTTACAACCACATTCAGTCCCAATTCAGGTCTGCAAGAATCACCTGCCGAAGACGAAAATGAAGAATTAAAACTAAAAATGTAGATGGTAAAATAATAATAATAAAAAAACATCTATCATGAAGCAGCTTACAGGATTTTTTTCTGCTCCATTCGGCATTCGTCTAAATCAGCCCTGAGTCCCCATGCTGCCTCTGTTTGTCTGCTCCGACAGCCCGGCCTCTCACTGTCAGCAGGACACAGTCACGGCCAATTCACCTCAAAAGGGCCAGAACCGCCAATCTCTTTAAAGCCGCCTCTAAAAACCGAAGGTGCCATTTCTGACTGAGGGCCTCCTCTGAGAGATTCGTCTGGGCTCACAGCCAAACAGGGGGCGTGAACTCTTATCAAAATCCATTTATGCGCATCAAATCTGCTCACTGATGATGACTTAAGGCTCACAAGGGGACTGGTTTGTATCAGTCGTGCCTGTTGGGGCCGACAAACAGCTTTAGGAGTTTTAAAGCTGCGGTAAACCGGCGAGGCCGAATATTTTACATGGATGTTTGCTTGTGTGCTTCTGGAAGAATAGTTTAGGATGCAGAAGTTTATCCAAAGAAATCATAACATCTATGTAGATGTGTAGACATGATAGAAATTTCTGAAGAAAGTGCACATCTTCAACAAACAGAAATTGTAATGGCTCTAAATTGCATCATTTCACATGTAAAGCACAAATAAAGGTGAAACATTTACACAAATTAAATCTGAGAAAATGCAACAAAAACAACAATTGACACCAGAAAAAAAACGCCTGACGATTAAATATCGAATTAAAATTGATTGATTTTAGAGTTAGAAAACAGGAATGCAGCTACCAATAACTTTGAAGAAGTTTGAATTAATTTGAGTTAACAACATTTAATTTCCCTTTCGGACCAGTAAAGTACTGTTTCAATTTTAATTTCAATTTCACATGACAGAAGATAAATTAAGCAAAGACCAGTCATAGAGGAAAACATGAGAGACTAAACAAGCACAGCAAACACCCTAAACATTGAGACCAGAAGTATCTTATAATAGTTCAGAGTATTGAACTGTCCTAGTTGTATTTAAATTTGTGGTGACGCTTGTGATATAAAGTCAGCAGAAATGGCTTGCAACATGCTGTCAGTTTTCATCTTTAGTTTGCCACCAGCCGTGGGAACGAAGGCAGTGAAGATCTGTCCGTCTATTGCTCGCTGCGAGAACTGCATGTGTGTGTGGAGGCAGAGGCTTTTGAACCTGCTGGTTCTTACATTGTTGCTCAATGAAGTGGGGAGGGAAATGCAGATTCCACCGCTGGCCTCGCTTTTGTGCTGCGGCTTTGCAAATGAGGCAGTGCACGGCCCAGCAACAGAGAGGCCTGATGTTCTGGGATTTGTCTGTTTGGGAACAATGCAGGTGTCACACCGATTCTCCGGGGCTGCACAGAAACATACTCATACAGACAATCAGTCTGTGTCTGGTGAAAGTAAATGACTGGTCGACACATTTTTCATGTAAAAATCGCAGACTTTTGAGGACTCAACGCTGTGGAAATTTTGGTATCAATTTTAGAATGAGGCTTTGAATTTGGAGTTTGGAAAAACCAGAAATGAGGAAGGATTGGATGAAAGAGGAAATGAAGGACACAAGAAAGGAAAGAAATGGAGGAAGAGGTAAGTGACTAAGGACCTTTTTATGAGCCAGAAAGAAAAGAAAGGCACAGGGAAGGACTGAACAAAAAATACAGAAAGAAATGATTCAAGGAAGGATGTTAAGGAAAGAAGGACAGAAAGGATAAAGGAAGGAATTAAAGAATGACATGAAAAAGAAAGACAGAGGGACATAAGGTGCAAAGGAAAGAGCACAAGAAAAGAAATACATGAAGAATTAACCAAAACAAGTAGGGAAACCATGAATTAAAATCGCATGAGACTTCTGCTGTCCATTCTTGCAGAAACTCTGTATTTGATGTCTGTCTTGGACAACGGTGGCTGGAGCCTCTTGGTTGTCCAGAACCCTTCTCGACTCCAACAATCATTCTCACATTTTGAAGTTCTTGGTGATCTGGAAAGCTGTTTGTAATGCTAATATGTCTACCAGCAACTTTTTAGGCTATTGTGAAACAAAAATGCAGCGTCCAAAACAAAACAGTGATATCACTGTCAAAAGTTGGTGCTATGACGGTCCATCCGACATGGCCCAGCTGATCAGACTGCATTGTGCATATTTGGAGCAAAAAAACACATTTTGCTGCCAGCCCTGAATCATCCTTGAGCTATTTTGGATTGAACACGCAGCCAGAGTCGAGGTGAAATAGGAAGTACTGCAGGAGAAATTCAGGCTCGGTGCTGTTTCCAAAACCCACCGGCCCGTCAGAGGATTTATTTATGATGCCGCCCGTGTTGGAAAAACACCACAAAGCCATACCAGCTTGTGTGGAGATTAGAAATACAGACTCTTCAATTCATGTGACCTGTTTTATGTTTGCATTGAGGAGGGGGGAAAAAAATCCCACAGGACCTCAAAGTAAAACATGTGACCTCCTCGTACAAGAAACCATGCCATGGTCTTAA
The DNA here is from genome assembly GCF_000485575.1 of Poecilia formosa. Taxonomy (NCBI): domain Eukaryota; kingdom Metazoa; phylum Chordata; class Actinopteri; order Cyprinodontiformes; family Poeciliidae; genus Poecilia; species Poecilia formosa. Next base: position 794,121 of record NW_006800236.1, read on the forward strand.
CTGAGGAACCAGCTGCTGTAAGGTACAGTAAATAACACAGTGAAAGACAGCTCTATGTTTCGGCATCTAATACGGCTCTGTATGCGTGCTGTTTTACTCACTCGGGACTAATCTCGCTTCTTAAATACCTGGATTTCCACGGGGAGAGATTAAAACTCAAGTCACACAGAGCAAAACCCAGATTAAGCAGTAATGTCAGCACTCACTGCTTTGATAAAATCAATGCTCAGCAGACCAAAACAATCGACAGTCGTAGAACTTTACACTGACTGAGAACAAGCTTAACTGGATTGTGAAATACACACTGTTGACCAAAACTAATGTGGACTGCAGGTCATTAGGCTGAGGTCTGTTGTCCATCATCTCCTCTGATGTTAACAGTTTCCTACACCAGAAACAGCTCTGCTTGCTTCCTCTTTAAACCCAATGCCTATATATGGGCAATCCCTTTGTTCTTGCACTTCACTGTAACATTTGTTACTGACACATGATTTGGATAAGTTCTTTAAATACTCACCTCTCTTTGGAGAAAAGACTCAACCCTTTCATGAACCTTAGAGGTTGATGTCTTTACGTTGTAAATTAAATACTTGGATCAATATTTTAACTTTAATTTACATTACAAAAAAAAGCATTCATCTGGGAGGATGTGCATGTGTGCAACGTAAAACCTGGTTTTGCTGAGCAGTAACACAGAGTCACTCTAGAGTCTGATAAATCACAAAGAAGTTCACATTTCCAGACCTCCAGGCTTCAAAAGGACTTGTACTTTTGAAGTTTGCTAGATAAGTCCAGCTGTGGAAATACCGGAAAATAGTGGCAATCCCTTTATGCTCATCGAGGTGAAATAGGAATTACTGATGTAGCAGTAGTTACTGCTACATCAGTAATTAAAATTTGTCCGGCCATGAAAATTTGGTGCTATTGTAAATGGCTCACGTAATCATTTCTCTTTGCATCAAAGCAAAGACAGACTGACTTTGGTGAATTTGTCTTGTTATTTTTTTGTATATTGCCAATTCTCACCAGATGGGGGTGAGGGGGGATTTCACATCAACAACCAACAATTTCAAGCAATTTTCTATATCTTTCTCATAGTTTACTGTACGGAAACCTGGCTCCCAGGTTTAGATACCATGCACGAGAAGGCGGTCGCTTAGTGCATTTTTCTTTTATTATTTGGGTTTGGTTATTTTTATGTTGGGGAGTCCATGATTTGATGGAAGTGGCAAGGAGCAAAACGGTAAGCCATAGGTGTGAATTGAGTGTTCATATTGATCCGGAGCGACTCTTGTGTTTTGGAGCCTCGGTCTCATCTACTCACAAGAACTTTCTATTCAAGCACCCTTGCCTTTGTCTTAAGAAGAAACTGTAGCAGAGAACATTTCACTCTTCTCATGAGCCAGAAGGATGGCCCTCCCTCATTGCGTCTCACTTGAATACCTTCAGCCCACTGCTTGATTATGAATGAAGGCGGGGAGAGTAAGGCATGGATGAACCTCTTTTGTGACTAGATGACAAGCTTCAATACATCAAACAAGCACCTACTGATGCAAAGTCGGCGCTATTCTTCTTTTTTTCTTTTTCTTTTTTTCCTCAGGATGAATTAGCCCTCTTCCCTCATTTCTTGCAGAACCGCCATTAAAGATAATCATATATGTCGCATGATGCCCACAAAAGATGGACCAATTTTCAGACGGACAATCGCGGGGTCTAGAAAACGAGCCTGCTGAGACGCTGGGAGAACACGCTGAGGCGTGCTTCAATCAAATCCAAATGCTTCTCATTGTGGAGATGTATGACAGGGAAATTAATTACAAGTAATTATTTGTTCATTCAGCTGCCCTGTAATTTGTTCCCTGCAAGCATCGAAAATAAAAGCTGGGGGTCCCGCATCTGACCCTCGTATATCAGACTCTTGTTGAAACCAACCGAGTACTTGGACTCAGTCCAGATATCTTGAAAGGAAACAGTGAATCAACCCACTCCTCCTTACTACCAGAAAACCTGGGATTCCTGCTCCAGATTCCTCCTTAATCTGAAAAAAAAAAAAAAAAGATTCACAAGAAATCCTAAAAGCAGATTCCTGAAATTCTTTCAAAGCAAGCAACCCCGCAACCGTAACCAGCAGTAGTATTGATCACCACTGGAGTCGTTTTGTGGAGATTTTCGAATTAGCGCAAACGGATATTGAGAGGGCACCCGAAGCCTCTCCATCAAAATATTCAGAGAGGACCATTTCCGAGGCAGTGTTCTCAGCTCCTTCCTAGTGGGGTGAATGGCCTCTCTGTGCAACCTGCCAACTTTCTGCCAATGGCTGCTCTCTTTTACAAGTGAATAGACTGAGTTTAGCCACAGTTAAAAAGACACACTAACATGCCATGGCTGCCCCAACAATGGATGCTCGGGTTGTGTGCCAAACCTAATGATGGCGGCTTGGCCCCGGCGAGAGGAGGTAAAGAGGAGGAATCCTAAAGAGGCGCACAGCTGCACGGATCATCTCGTCTCTGCTCCTGCTGCCTTATCAGTGAACGCCTTTCCTTTTGCTTTTCTGGAAGAAACGGTCCAGCCAGGGTGGTTGAAGAAGTGTCTCACAACTTTGTGGGAATACATCTTGGAGAAAATCTCTACAAGTTTCGTGCATGATTCCCAGAACATCTTAAAACGTCTTGTTTTAGAAAAAAAAAAAAGTTCAAAGTCTTTGCAGTAACTTTGCAATAATCTGTCACATCACTGTAGAGGGATTTTGGCAGAATTATTTATGTTCAGTCACATTTTTGTTCAATCACTTTGGAGCATGAAATTAGTCTATTTTAACAGGTGTTTGTCAACAAAATTGACATCTTTGTGCACAATTTTCTCTCCACTGTTGCCACATGCTTGCTCAGGATGCTGCAGAGTCAGTAATGCTTGGGTTTCCTTGGATAACTTTGTACTAGTTGACATTTAAGTGATCAGCTGGATTGGACTGCATTGCTTAATAATTTGGATTCAAATGAACTTTATGTAATTGGATCATAATATGATTGGATTGCAATGGGGTAAATTTCACTCATTTCGACCTGGAGATGGCAGTTATTTTTTAAATTGGGGATAGTTGCATTTTCTGTCTTCTTTTGAAAAATTAACCTATCTTGTAACAGTATCACCAGCTGGAGTTGCTCAAATATATCCTCGCTAGTTTGTAATCACAGCTGCTTCACATACCGGACTGTCGTCACCAACACCGAGCAGGGACCGACAACATTCAGGAGCGCCAGAAAAAAAGACAGAATAATCCATTCAAAGCCACCTCACATGACCAGTGTTTGGGTCACATGACAGGACATGACAACTGAGCAAACTTCGTCCATTCAGGAGGACCACGGGAAAGCAAACAGGTGGACGGCTGCTTCCCAACCCCAGAATGAAGAGTTGTGTTTAGTTTGGTGATTTTTATCCTTCTCAGCGCTATGATGTTCAGATGTTTCAGTAGATTTTCTATTCTGTCCAAGTAGAGTAACTGGCTGGATCCTTTCTGGCAACTTTATTTTTCTTTTTTCTAAAGCCAACTGAGAGTTTACTTGACTGTGTGTTTGGGATCCTTGTCCCAAAAACACTGAAGTCTTTAGTAATTGTAAGGTTCTGTCATCAAAAATGTTTCAGTACACTTCTCCTTTCTTCGTTCTTTCAGTTTATTTGAACCTGCCAGTACCATGTTCTTAAAAGATAGCCCCAAACTAATGTCCAAAACTCTGGCCTCATCTGACCAGAGTCTGTTCTACTGGTATTTTATTGATTTGACCAGGTGTTTTGCAGCAAAAAGTGGAGTCTTGTGCAGACCAGGCCTCTCTAAAATGTCTGATTCTTGTTTTTTAATCCTCTGCTAAAATCTTGTAGACAGCACCTGGTCATGGCTGGTTGATAGAAAAATACCTACTTTGAATAACTGTTTCATTTAACTGCCTATGAGGAGGAAAAGAATCAACTTTCTGGTCTTTATCGCCAATCAAAGTATAGATTTGTTAATCATAGCAATATATTTTTTCCTACTTCATGTTGACAGGTTCTAATATTTCTTCAGTCTGACAGTTATCAGGCCTGGGTCTGGCTAGTGAAATTGATTAACTATTATTAATTAATATGTTAACAAGGGAAACAATAATGTTTTCACATAGGGCAAGTTTGGTAGATCTGCTTTGTAGATCAAACAGTTTGAAAACTGCCTTTCACATTTACTTGGTGAAATTCTCTGACAAAGTTAGTTTGATGCTCTGAAACATTTCAATATTTCAAATATGTTTTGATATCAAGGATCATATTGGAAACGGAAACTTTGTGGACTCTTTCAGGTTGGCGATATTAGCATCACAACAAGAGCTTAGACCTCATTTCATCAACCACATGCCTCCTGCCTCACTTCTCTCACACAACTTTGGCTGAAAGGGAGCAACAGAAACATCCACCACACATCACCTGATGTCTTTAACAAATGGGTATCCATGCTGAACGCAGCACATGGAGACGGCGATAAGTTGAAGGCAAAGAGCTTGCAGGACATGCGGTCATTCACAACAAAGGAGAATTACACGCACGGACAGAAAAACACAGCATTTGAACCGACACAGCCAGCTTCTCATGGACCACGTGCCTGCTTAGACACTGCATATTTATAATAAAAAAAATAAATAAAAAAAACCCTCACTTACTTGCTCACCATTACATCCAGAGTCTGCAGGAAAAAAACGAGAAGCAGTGCAGATCCCGGTGCCTCACATGGCGGGAGGGAAAGAGAGAGGTATGAAAACCACGAGGGGAAACTCGGTACACATCGACACACAGCCGCACGCTGACCGGAGAGGGAGCAGGGAGGTGGAGGAAGGCAGCAGTGTGTGTGTGTGCTTGTGTGTGTAGGAGAGAGAGATGAAGGGGGCAACAGGGGAGGACTGGGCATTTCTGTTTATGCTCAACAAACTGTAAAGTTTCTCCAAAAACTGAGCAACCAGTTTTAGATTTAGTTGAAGATTTTGTGTTAAAAAAGAACTGAATTCATGAGATTTGCAGAAAACAGATTCTCGTGTAAATCCATACTTCCCATATCCATACATGTATCCATACATAAGATCATTATGTGCAATGTTTTCTAAATGCCGAGAAAGAATGAATGGAGACTGATAATGTCTGATTCCATGAACTTATCAAGATAATTAATCTATAGATGTACAATCTCTGCAGCCGCTGCCTCCTGCTGGAGTAAAATGTCTCTGTTTCAGGCTTTAGTTTCCAGAACAACATATTTATTTTCTTATTCTAAATACCAAGCTCTGTATTCAGGAAGCTGAATCCCTGCTTTCATTTCTGAGTTGGCTTTCTTGTGCAGTGCAAACCTTACATTTGACCTTTCACCTGCAACAACTATGCTTTTCACCATGTCACTTCAAATTGTCCTCATCAGGCTTTAGACATAGTGAACACAAACCTCTGCTAAATTAAATGTAGCATGTCACAACTTAGCAATTTGAGGGATGTGACATCTTTTGCAGGGCACTGCATGCTAGATTTGCAATACCGCGTCTTTACGTTGACATATTCGTCAACCCGTCTGTGTCAACAAGCAGAAAATATGACACTTTGTCTGAGACATCGGTCGGGCCTGGCTGCAGAATTGGCTGTCAATCTGATAAGGGGGCAGCGGTGACCTACCATTCAGAAATTAATGACAGCAATAAATCATGTGGCAGGCTCATTTGGCTCAACATGTGCGCAGTAGAGCATGAAAGACAAATAACACTTCCCGGCCTCATCCTCCGCTTTCACAGGGTGGACATCCATCTCTCTCAGCCTCAGCCTCGCCACAGCAGAGTCAGCCCCCCAGCCCTCCACTCCCCCACCTTTGAGGATGAATGGCTCGTTTCTGTGTAAACTTCAGGATGACCTCCTTGGGCTGTGTTTTTACGGCGCGCCTGTCACCACAGAGGCTAAAGGATTACAAGCATGGTGAGGGGTGAGCGAAAGTTGTGCTTTGACCAAAACTTCTCACGTCTTCTCACCCGACAGTTTGTCAGTTAAGCGAGTGAAAGTAATCATGGGCAACCACAGTTGTCCATGAATAGGTGAAATCTGTGAATACTTGAGACCTCCTCTAAAACACTTGTAATTGCATATTTTAATAGTTCAAACACCAAACATAACTTAATCTGCCTTAATACGCACAGTGGAAACCATCTCAACACTACCGCAAATGTCTTCCTTACCTCTGCTCTTTAGAATACAACCAATGAAAATGAAATGAAAATGAATGGCAGTGTAAAGTAGCTTTTTACCTAGGGATTTTAGCTTCCCGAGCCACATTTTCTACGAAAGATCTGCAAATAGGCTAATTTTCAATATGGAGTCACGTTCCACAGCAAAATCCATGATGACTGAGCTGCGTAGCTACAGCAGTAGTTTGTTAAATTATTGCTCAGACTGTAAATAAGGACATGTTCAATGGATTTTATCGTAGCTGTTTCCTGACTTTTAAGAAGCAACGCACATCTGCCTTATTTGACATGTTCTTATGTCTTTCCTATGTTGAAAAGCTGCCAAGGAAAATGGTTCTCTGCGTCATATTTGTACCTCAGTGAAACTGGAAGCCATCCATCTGAAAAACACAAATCCTCTACTGGTTTTTGAGACCATAGGGCTGGAACAAGTCATCAATTAACCTGTTGATTATTCTGATGATTAATCAAATAAAAATATTGGCACACTGCAGATTTTTTTAATTTAAGCCATTTTTTATACAATGTAAAAAATACATTAAAATACTGAAATATCCATTGTTATATGGAAAAAAGCCCATCGATCTTGCACAGCCTCATTAATCTATGATCGGCAGCACTGGAGGCATGAAGTGGCGTCCCAACAACACGTAACCCCCTGCGTCAGCCCCCCTCACCTCCCATCTTTCAATGGACGCCTTGTGCTGCACATAGAGCTGCACTGTGAAGCAGATCTGTGTGTCACAGAGAAATATTGACTTTTAATTCTTCAAACATGCAGCTTACTTCGCGTCGAAGACTGGCTGTGTTGATCTTTGGAAACCCTTACGGCCACTGAGGTCCACCTTTCCGTGGGAGCTGTAAAAAACCCAGCTAGCAAGAGACACACACCCACAATCGTTCACACATTCAGGTGGTTTCCACCGGCACAATAATATGCACAGTGAATCATAAATAAAAACTACATGAAATTCTGGAGAATGTTACGAGAAGTAAGCCCAAGACCTTCACATGAAGTCGTCAAAACAAAACATCTGCTCTGCATCTGCCAGTGTGTCCTTTTTAGATTTTATATTTTGCTCTTCTTCTGGTTTGGAAATAAAAATGCAAAATGGCGCAACTGTGGTTTTCGAGAGCAGGTAGTTTGAGCTATTTTTTGACTTTGGTTGGGATCTCATGCAGTTCCACTTGCTGCCCATTAACCCTTTAAAGGTTTCAGAGGCTGCAGAGAAAGCAGTCTTACATTTAGTCTGCACATCATTAGATTTAAAAAAAATATTGTATATTTAAGTGAACAGACGTCATGAACGGCGATACACATTGAGACTTGCTACACTTACATGTTTAAATCATTAAACAAATTTTCAAACAATCTGTTCAAACTCATACCACAACTTCTTAACCTGTCATTCACGAGAGGACCCAAATTTGGGTCTTCTCGTGACAGGGGTGTCAAACTCCAGTCCTCAAGGGCCTCTGTCCTGCAACTTTTAGATGTGCCTCTGCTGCACCACACCTGAAAAGAATAATTAGGTCATTAGCAAGGCTCAGGAGAACCGATCTACACAGGGAGGAGGTAATTAAGCCATTTCATTCCACTGTTTTTTACCTGTGGCACATCTAAACACTGCAGGACAGCGGGCCTTGAGGACTGGAGTTTGACACCCCTGTCATTGTGAATGACAACCTATGAACAACAGGTTAAGGTTCTTACTTTTACTAGGCCACTCCAGAATCTTTATTCTGGTCATTTTACAGGTGCTGCAGATTTTGTGTCCTTTTAAGGGGTGAATGCAGATTCAATGTGCTGAGAATTTCTTGAATCATATCTGCATCACCTTCTGCTGCTTCCCAAACACTCATTTCTATGCTCACATGCTGACGTCGAAACTCTGTTTCCTACAAGAATTACAAGAAAAAGTCTCAACATGTTTGGTTAAACAAATAAAGGTCAAGCACCCCCTTAGAGCCTCCTATTTGTTTTGGCCTGAGTGAGCTAGAAAGGCTAAACGCTCAGCTTCCTGTGAATTACAAGAAACAACTTCAGGCTTCCGCTTTTTCACTTCAGCTTGGTGTGGTGCCAGCGCCCAGCTGTGTTTCTGCAAACACCCAGGCAGGACTCAACAGGAGGTTAAATAAACCCCATGGATTAATTTCAACTTTTATTGATTTATTTACCAACTCTCAAGCAAATACTTGCAGGGTTATATGTTCATATCTGAGGTAATATTTACACTTTTAGCTCAAAAAGATTAGAGGGAAAAAAAAACACAATAAATTCAAACCTGCTCACTCAGTTCTTGTTTTTAGAATCATTGTGTTGTACGTGGCATAATTACACACCATTCCTATGGTGAACCACAGCAGTTGCAGCATCATGCTGTGACGATGCTTTTCTTCAGCAGGGATCAAAACTCTATCCAGTCAGAGGTGCAGTGGATACTTTAGATCTAAAATGTTCTAGTCAAAGCCTAGACCTGAATCGGATTAAGAATTGATCTCCACAGACGCTTCACATCTATATTTGTTGTGGAAGATACGAAGGATTGACTCATGATGCAAAATAAAAATGCACGCCACACTTTTCAGATTTTGTTTAATTGATTAAAAAAAATCAGATAAAATACTGCAAGGTTCATATTTCAGACTGACAAAATGACTGATAATGACTGCTCTCTGCAACCCTGACAGTGGATTTTAGACTCTACCACTAGAGGGTGCTGTGGAGTGAGGCTGAATTGTTAAATAACACATTTTGTAGACACAGACCTTTTGATGTTTCACCTTTCTGTTGTTAGAGATGATTAAAATGCTCATAGTGACAGTAGATACTGTTAAATGCTGTTAAGCTTTACTCATATGATTTTCAAAATCAGAAATATCCTAGACACCTAAATAAACTAAGAGATTTAAGATCTATTGGAATGTTTACTAAAGAAGGGAGTTTGTAAGTTTTTTTTTTTTCTTGTACCAAGCAATCAGTTTTGAAAAGCAATTATAGGTACATATTTGAAGCATGATTTGCTACCATCTAGTGGATAAAAATATATAACATCGTCTCCAAAAATCCTACAAGGTAAAATTAGATATATTAGAATATTGTCTAACCCAAAATTGAGTTTTTCAAAACATTGCATTGTTACATAAGGCCATTAAGAAAGTTACTACTTCCTCCAGTCATTAGGATTATAGATTATCTTCCTTTATTCAAAACACACCTGTTCAAAATTGATTTTTCACTTTACACATGGATTTGAGCTGTTGTCAAATCGTGTTTTCTGATTTGCTTTTTTAAATTAACTGTTTTGTTGATAATTCGTTTATTTGTTCTTCGTAAGGTGGCCTTGGGTTTTAGCAAGGCGCACCCTACAATAAAATGTGTTATTGGTATTATTACAGTCATGAGGCGGTCATACAGCAACAATCTAAAGTCAGAGACCTTTTCAGATACGCTGGAAGACTGACCTCTATCTGAGATCCTTCTTGCCCACAATGACTGAAAATAATTGGATGATATGAATTAGATAACTTTTAAATTCCTTTTAGGATGAAAAAATTATATTTTTAATTGAAGTCACAGATTCTACTATTTTGTTGCGATTTCTGTGGGTCTATTGGAGTCCTGGAGACAAATAACCAAGTTATTATCATAATAACACCATTACATTCATGTTTTTATTCTCTTAGCATTGACGTAATAAACTCCCGCGCTTTGACAGCTCACTGGTAGCCAATGCAAACAATATATTCACGTTTCTGTGTCGCATTAGCCAATAAGGACATGGAGTCCCTATTGGCCAATAGCGAGCGCCCGCTGCTAAGTCCGTGGTCCAATAATCGGTGGGTAGAGTTGCTAGAGCCAGCCAATGGTGCGGTCTCTAAATTGTGCGGCCAAAGCTGCGTCTGCCGGGTTCATTTCGCCGCTTCTCCACCCGGCTGGTCTTTTTTGGATCTAACCGCAATGGCGGAACAGCAGCAGTTCTACCTCTTGCTGGGGAACCTTATGAACGCTGACAACAATGTCAGGAAACAGGCAGAGGTAAGACGAGACACGGTTTTGGAAGAGTGTAGAAAACAAGCTAACTGCCGATAGCCGTTGAGCTTGGCCGCGCGCTGCTAGCTCTCGCGGCAGACTCAGTAGCCCACGTGTGATGTGAACCCGAGCAACGGCCAGCTAATGGCTACCTACTACCGTGTTGCGTAGTTAATGTGAACCCAAACATGTCGTGGGGATGCTAGATATTTTATGCTGCGTTGGAAACGCGTCAGTGTTTGTCTTAGTGGCGCTAAGGAGCGCTGGTAGAAAGCGAAAGGAACCCGTTTCTTACGTCCCAATCTCAAATCTCCAGCTGACAGGAAGTAGCGTGGAGCTAAGCGGCTACCACATCGCTTCTGCTAGCTTCGATTAGCTCCAAGCACACTACTTACAAGCTAAACATGGACATTAAAGCTTAGTGTGACCCCATAGGTTACAATAGGTCTATTATGATACACCACAAACCCACACATGGATGCCGTGATAATAGTCAGATTATTCAAAGGGTGACATATGCTGGCATTAATTAAGTAAACGGCCTTTGGTGTTTTTAACTAAAAACTTGAAGTTTCAGGACGTATCGTCGCTTTTCACTTCATTGCAATGCTACTCATGAAGTCATTTTGTTACTACCCAGACCCGGTAGATTAGTTTGGCTGAGGATTTTGCTGTGCTTGTGACTAAGCTGGCCTGTTCCCTTTCTTCCCCCTCCCCACACACATACACCATCACCATGAGCCTCTTTACCGCGGCAAAGCATTGTTATGTTTCCCTCCCTGGTAGCCGACTTTTGGATGAGGTAGTTGAATCTTATCACCCTCCCCCGTCACTGGGAGTCAGCGCTTTCCTTTATAAAGCACAGCCAGCCTGTCGCAATACTAAGCTCATTGGTATTCATCCGGGATGGAAACTTCCCCGTTCTGTCCTGCACACCATAATGTTTAACTGATCCAGATCTCAAAACGCTAAAACTTATTTTAATAGATGTAAAATAACTTCTTAATATTTAGGTTTTAATCCTGTAGGTGAATGGGAATTGAATGATTTTCAATGTGCCTTTCATTTTTTTATTTAAGCATGTTTGCTGAGTGTGACTGAGGTTAGTCAGGAAGCCTGTTTTTTCAAGAGGATATGCAAAAGTTTAGTTGGTGTCATGTTTTGACCTTTACTCCAGACAAATGAATCCTTCCAATAAAAAAATCAAAATGACGATACAGACATGTTGAGTTATTCAAAGAAATGGTGTGTAACCCAAGTTAATCATTTATGGAAAATGTGAAAAAGTCTGCAAGAATGTTAACAGAAAACCAAATGTGTCCTACTTGTAACTAAGGCTGATGCAATAAGAAACTAATCAATAGCATGCTAAATTTAAATTGAGCTCAGTAATTAACTTTTTCAATACTTTTTAATGGGATTGATTGTTTTTTAGACTAAATTTAAAGCTTTAGTCTTTGAGAGGGTGACCTGACATTATTAGGCCTTTTTTTTATCATTGTATCACTTGAAAATGGTCACAAGACAATCGCAATAAGTACCAGGTCACTTAATCATCAAGCAAAATTGATTGTGAGAGGCTTAATTGTAACAAAGGGAAGTCACTGGCATTGTGCAGCTCATTGAATGTCGATTGCACTTTTTCAAGAATGCAGACATTAAATGAGTTTGACATGAAAACTCTTTGGTACCTCGTAACACTGCAACCAAAAATCGTGTCTTTTACTGGTGTTGCCCATTGTTTATGCACACTGTAATGGATACTCGCCTCAAAAACATTGCTGTTTGAAATTCCATGTGCTTAGTAAGGAATCTGATTTCATCACAAAAGTGTCGTCACACTGGTGCCTCTCCCTGTTGTTTGCAATGCAAACATATTCACTCTGCTGCACCCAGGAGTTAATCCCATTTTTGTGTTTTTGTTCTCTTATCAGATAAAGTTGATTGAATTTACCTTATATTCCACTCATATCTTAACTGCATCTTCAAAGCACACATTCAAGGTACCGCTGCATCCCCAAAGAGCCTCCAGTGTGCCTGCAATTCCTATTTGTTTTTAACCAGGCTAACTGCTTCAAGTTCAAGCTAAACATGATCCAAATACAAAAAATAAAAATATAAATGGCTCTTAAAGTTCAGGATCTGACTTATAAATATTTAGAATGTCACATCCCTTTAGTGCAAAAGAGAACAAAGCTCTACTAAGTTGAGGGAGAAATTAGGCAAAAGAGGCTTACAGTTGCTTATATTATGAATAAATACGGTAAAGTGGAATTTGGTTATCTAAGTAATTTCATGTCTGCTTTTTTCCTGTTGTCAAACAGCTTGTTTTTTGTTGTTTTTTTTTCTTACATTGTATCAAAACACCAGTGATGACGCTTTTGTCTGGCATCCAAGTAATGAAAGAAACTGGATTTTTCTTTCCCCAAAGAGTTCAAAGGAAATATGTCCGACTTATCGCTGTGCACTTTCTTCTTTTTTTTTTTTCTTTTTCTTCGCAGGAAACTTATGACAATATCCCAGGCCAGAACAAAATCACATTCCTGCTGCAGGCCATCAGAGATGCATCAGCTGCAGAGGAGGTTTGTACATTAAATCCAAATGTGTCGAGTTGTTTCAGTCTGCAGCAGTGAGGACAAACCGGTGCTGCCTACAACCAAATGCGGTTATTAAAGTGTCCAGGGAGCACTAAGGGCATCTGAAGAATCCAGTTGTCACATGCGGGATCTCACCACAGCCTGACAGCATGACTCATCGTGTTACCATTTGGTTAAGTTGACTGTGACTCCACCAGCTGCTCGGCCCCTCGTGCTTCCTCCCTTTTCCTTTACCTCAAGGCTGATATTTTTAGACTTTTTAGAAACGGGAGCAGGCAGCGAGGTGCTGGGGGGAGTGACTCTGCTTTTTAAGATGTTGCAGCTTCTCTCAACCTTGACGTTTTATGTTGCATGTATGCATTCCAGCTGTGTGCTGAATGAATTTACAAGTGTTGGGTTTTATTTTAAATTGAGCTTTGTTTTTCTCTCCTCAGGTCAGGCAGATGGCGGCGGTGCTGCTGCGGCGGCTGCTGTCGTCTTCCTTTGAGGAAATCTATCCAGGTTTGACGCTGGCGATGCAGACGGCCATCAAGACGGAGCTGCTGTCCAGCATCCAGCAGGAGGCGTCGCCAAACATTCGCAAGAAGGTCTGCGACATCGCAGCTGAGCTCTGCCGCAACCTCATTGGTAAAGTCAGACGTTTCAACAACCTTTTAATATTTTACTCCACAAGCCAGGTTGTCGTACATCTCAGTGGTCTGTTGATCAAATATTTTGTCTTTTTGGTAATTTTCAACTCTAGATGATGATGGGAATAACCAGTGGCCAGAAGTACTGAAGTTCCTCTTTGACTCTGTGAACTCGGATAACGTTGGTCTGCGAGAAGCCGCCCTTCACATATTCTGGTGAGCTTCAGCTGCCTTCACCCGCCTGTCCATTCAGAAAGACGTCCCAGTGTCTGACGCTCTTCCCTGTGCTTTAGGAACTTCCCAGGAATCTTTGGCAACCAGCAGCAGCACTACCTGGAAGTTATCAAGCGCATGCTTGTTCAGTGCATGCAGGACCAAGCAAACCCACATGTAAAAACCCAGCAACATGTCTGCTGCCCTTTCAGTTTTACCAACAAGAGATTATACGAGTTTTTGTTTTATGCCTCCAGATTCGCACCCTGGCAGCTCGGGCAGCGGCATCGTTTGTTCTGTCCAACGAAGGCAACACAGCTCTGCTGAAGCATTTTGCCGACTTGTTGCCTGGAATCCTGCAGGTAGGATTCTACACTCCATGTTGATGCATTTTTTTCCCCACCACAATATTTCATATTGCAAACTTTGTACAGGACTTCTAGAATCCTTGAAATGCTTGAATTTCAATAAGGTGTTTTCAAGGTTTGTAAACTGTCATTTCTGTATAAAATCCTTGAAAGAGGTCGATATTCAAACTGCACAGTTTTATAATGAAGTGCAATCTGAACATTTGCAGTTGTAACCAGATATTTTAAGATGAATAAGATTTTTTTTTTCACTGAAGTTGAATCAGACTAAATTTCTCTCTGCACAGCATCCTAAACCAGTCAGTAATTTTACCATTAAATGCCTCAACCAAAGAAACTGAGCTAAAATCTGCAAAAAGAGCAAATCAGAACAAACTGAAATGCTGCCACCTGTGAAAACGTGTCAAAATGACAGGTGCTTCAATGCAATGATCTCACTATTGAATATTTTCCTGATGGCATGAAGCTCAAACTAGCATCTGTCTTTTCATGGTCAGGCGGTGAACGAGTCATGTTACCAAGGAGACGACTCTGTGCTGAAGTCTTTGGTGGAGATCGCAGATACGGCCCCCAAGTACCTGAGACCCAACCTGGAGGCGACGCTGCAGCTCTGCCTGAAGGTGCGTTCGGTTTAGTCGCCCTGACGTCAGAAACCACATCAAACCCTGACCCGTTTGCTTAACCTGCTGTCCTGTCCCCTCAGCTGTGTGCCGACACAAACCTGACCAACATGCAGAGGCAGTTGGCCTTGGAGGTTATCGTCACGCTATCGGAGACGGCGGCGGCCATGCTGAGGAAACACACGGCTATCGTAGCGCAGAGCGGTGAGGATGCGGCTCGTCGTCTAGAAGCAGTATTTTTATTTTTTTTGTCTAGTTTCTAGTGGAAATACCTTTGTACACTTGGAATAAGACAAAACTAACTTACTAAGTAACTCCTTAACAAGTAACTGAATATTTTAAGCAAATTATTCCTTAATATTGATGTAGATTTTTTTTTTTTGTTTAAAATGTTTTGTTCGAAGTAAAATAATTTCAGTTGAAGTAGAACTTTTTAATCAATGTCAAGGAATTATTGACTTAAAATAATCATCTTCTTGCTCAGAAGTTACTTGAAAGTTATTTTTGTGTACTAAGATACTAGACAAAAACACTTGGTAAGAGTTTCTGTTTTTTTTTTTTTTTGTTGCATTGGTCTCATTTTCTAGTTGCTAAAACCTTTTAATCCCAGTTCCCCAGATGCTGACCATGATGGTGGACCTCGAAGATGACGATGAGTGGGCCATGGCTGACGAACTAGAGGATGATGACTTTGACAGGTAGGCTGCAGCGCCACCTGCTTCACCTGCAGTGCAGGAAGTGTAAATGGCTCATTTCTGACCGTGTGTTGTTGCTCATCAGCAACGCTGTGGCTGGGGAGAGCGCCCTCGACAGAATTGCCTGCGGTTTGGGAGGGAAGATCATTTTGCCCATGATCAAGCAGCACATCATGCAGATGCTGCAGAACCGTAAGTAAAGGTGCTCAATGTAGATGTATTTTTTAAATTTAACATCTTAGTCTTGGCCTTAAGTTTTATTTGTTTCCATCTGTCAACAGCTGACTGGAAGTACCGTCATGCTGGGTTGATGGCTCTGTCTGCGATCGGTGAAGGTTGCCACCAGCAGATGGAGGCCATTCTCCAAGAGATAGTCAGCTTCGTCCTCCTCTTCTGCTCTGATCCAGTAAGAAACATTCAAGTTTCCATACGTTCGCCATGTGCAGATTGATAAGTTAATGGTGCTTCTTTTAGGGGTTACATTGTGGGTTTCCTGTTATAATGTAGGATAAATATTGTCTCAAATATGGTCCATTTAATTTTTATTGGTGGCTTAAGTTGTTCTGACTTCAAACTGATTTTGTTAAAGCAAAATACTGCTGCACACTTTGTTTTTGGCAAGAGGCTCAGGGCAATCTAGAGTCTAACCTGTACAAGTTTTTGTTTTATTTTATTTTTTTACATTTAGTAGTTTGGACTGTATACAAACTATACACAAAACCAAACGTTTTGGTTTGCAGGCAAAAACTGACCACAAATTAGATTTTTTTTTTTTTTCTTTGTTTCACCTACAGTAAAATAAGCACACAGTGTTTTCATTTTGTTCAAATGTCTTATCAAAACGCACATTGTTCTAGTTTTTGGTTTTTAAATTTTGACAAGAATTGGATTTGCATCACTCTTCAAAAGCATACTGACGTTTGCAGAGATAAATACTTGGTGTAATTAAAACTTTCCATTTCAATTGGTCTGAAAAATCTTGCCCAATTAAAAAAGTCAATCTGTGCTTCTTGTTGAGTTTGTCCTCTTTTCTCCATTCTCAGCACCCAAGAGTCCGTTACGCTGCCTGCAACGCCATTGGACAGATGGCCACAGACTTTGCTCCAACCTTTCAAAAGAAGTTCCACGATAAGGTAGCAGGGAAGACGATTAACTTCTGCAAATGTTTGTTCCAGGAGGAATAAAAAGTGAACTTAACGACTGTAACTCGTGGCAGGTTATCTCAGCTCTGCTGCAGACGATGGAGGATCAGAGTAACCCGCGGGTCCAGGCGCACGCCGCCGCTGCGCTCATCAACTTCACAGAGGACTGTCCCAAATCCCTGCTGATTCCATACCTGGACAGCCTGGTGCAGCACCTTCACGTCATCATGGTGGCCAAGCTGCAGGAGGTAGTAAACGCCCCCACTGAGTGAGGACCGTTCAAACCGTTTGAAGGCTTAACGTCTTTTCTCTTCGCGTTGCCAGCTGATCCAGAAAGGAACCAAGCTGGTCCTGGAGCAGGTGGTGACGTCCATCGCCTCGGTGGCCGACACGGCCGAGGAAAAGTTTGTGCCGTACTATGACCTCTTCATGCCCTCGCTCAAGCACATTGTGGAGAACGCCGTGCAGAAAGAGCTGCGGCTGCTGCGGGGGAAGACGATAGAGTGCATCAGTCTGATCGGTCTGGCTGTTGGCAAGGACAAGGTATGTTTTGGGGCCTGAATGTGTGAGCCAACCGCTTTCCATACAGCTTGAGACAATCCCATTTGTTTGTGCTTTGCTAGTTCATGCCGGACGCCTCTGCAGTGATGCAGCTGCTCCTTAAAACCCAGACGGACTTTAACGACCTGGAAGACGACGATCCTCAGGTGGGAGAGTTCAATTATTAATGTTTGATTGTTTTTTTTAAGCCATTCTGACAGAATCTGTTTGTGCTTTAGATTTCCTACATGATATCAGCCTGGGCCAGGATGTGCAAGATCCTGGGGAAGGAGTTTCAGCAGTACCTCCCTGTGGTGATGGGGCCCTTAATGAAAACCGCCTCCATCAAACCCGAAGTGGCTCTCCTCGACAGTAAGCAACCAAAACAAATATTGTTTGTTCCCATTGGACATGAGTTCTGTTTTCTAATTTCATTTCCAAAATGAAGATGCATGACTGACGATGCGTTCACTGTAGCTCAGGACATGGAGAACATATCTGAGGAGGAGGGATGGGAGTTTGTGAACCTGGGAGACCAGCAGAGTTTTGGAATAAAGACAGCCGGCCTGGAGGAGAAGGCCACTGCCTGCCAGATGCTGGTGAGCAGAAAACTATTTATGATTCATGTGTGATGAGAAATTGTTGTTTTGATCAGCCTGATTGGTGCTGGTTTTCAGTTCTGTTAATAAGCTGCTTCTTCTTCTTCTTCTTCTTCTTCTACTAGGTGTGTTATGCCAAAGAGCTGAAGGAGGGTTTTGTGGAGTACACAGAGCAGGTGGTGAAGCTCATGGTTCCTCTGCTCAAGTTTTACTTTCACGATGATATCCTTTCTTAACCTTTAAAATTTCAAGTACCGCATTTTCCGCTCTATAAGGTGCACCTTCAATGAATGGCCTATTTTAAAACTTTTTTCATATATAAGGCGCATAGAACAGACACTACAGTTAGGGTTGCCCCCTTCCCGTATTGAACCTACAGGACGCGATTTGTTCTGTACTCTATAAATATGGATGTGTAATAATAAAGAAGTGGTTCCCAAGTACTTTATATAGTAGGCTGCCCCAGTCATTGTTTCACTCACGGTGTTGGTGTTGCGATATTTTGCCCAACTGCTTTCTGGGTAACAGACCAACCAACATGCTGCCGCTGCAGTCTCTGTCTCTCTTCCCTCGCCCCCTCCTGGCTTTAAATGTATAGGGGCTGGTCCCTTGGCAATCCTAGTCGAAGCACCCCGGATGAATGTCTAAAGCCACTTTGTTGATATAAAGAATGTCAACAAAACAGTCCGACTCTGGTTGGCAAGGAGAGCCTTCCACGACTGGACTGGGCTGGGGTGTGGCCGGACAATGGTCACCCTTCTCCGTTCACGCACAGCATGTTGGTGGAGAACGTGGTGCTAAATGACCTGCAGACGACCCGATTCTAGACGGTTGGTGGGTAGATAGGTCAGCCAAACTTTATTAACAAACCAGCGTTCTGACAACTATCACAGCATGCAACGCGCGCTTCTTCTTCTACAGGCGAAAATAAAGTCGGCGGCTGCTTACCGTAGTTGCTAGAGCTGTTGTGGCTCAATATTGGTCCATATATAAGGCGCGCTGTCGGTGTTTGAGCAAATTAAAGGTTTTTATGTGCGCCTTATAGTGCGGAAAATACAGTAATGTTCTTACTTGTTGTTTTAGTAGGTGACTAGACTTGTAAAACTTGATTCCATCCTCCATTTTTGTTTGTGTGTTACACTGAGTGCAGTAAGTTAATAGTAAATATGTCTTTGCTTAAAAAATGGGACTAAAATGAGATCAGGACTGTTGAAAACATAGAAATGGCAGATGTTTTTCTTTAACCGTGTAACGTGTGAGAGTGGCTGCGGCTGAGTCCATGCCGCTGCTGCTGGAGTGCGCCCGGGTTCGGGGACCAGAGTACCTCACCCAGATGTGGCACTTCATGTGTGACGCGCTCATCAAGGCCATCGGCACGGAGCCTGACTCGGACGTCCTTTCTGAAATCATGCATTCTTTCGCCAAGGTGAGTCTCAACGCCTCTGTTCCACCAACATGTATCAAAGAAACAAGTCAGGCCTTACCAACCTGGGTAGGGGCAGCTTTTTGCTGCTAAATTATCCAGTAATTTAACAACAACAAAGATATTTCTCTTCAATGTGTTGTGTTGTTTTTTTTTAGCAGTTAGATTGACGCCAGTGTTTCAGTGGGCCAACTTTTTTTTTTTTTTTTTTTTTCCTCCACATTATAACCTTTTCCAGCATCCCACAAAGCTGTTCTGTTTGAAACCAAAATTAACCAAGAGTGCTTTGTCATCCATTCCTGGCACGCCCTTAGATCTGATGCACAAGTGACATTTGAAAATGGAATACAAAGGTTCCAGACAAAAATGTGTAAAAACTAAATTTGTGATGAATTGCATTAACATTTTTACACATTGAAGTCCCAACCCCAGTTTTAAAGTGTAATCGCTGCAACGTGATGCTCGCTTATTGTTTTTATTCTGGAAAATCACTGCTTTTACTTTTACAGCTGGAATTTCTCTTCTCTCATTCCCACATAAACTGCTGTTGGAAATCCTTCCAGTTGCACATTTCCACAAATTTTGGCTTTTTAAGCCCTAAACTGTTATAAAAAAGTCAATCAAGAATGAACCAAAATGCATTTTGAATATTATATTAACAAATTAAGTGTCAGGGTTGACACCTATTAAACACAGCACATAATACAGGAAAGACAAGAGAAAGTTAGATTCTTAATACTCGCGAGGAGAACAGACAGAGATGTGCTTTCAGTTACAAATCTCCTACTGCTCTGAAGCACATTTGCCTGCCCCTCTCTTTTTATTGTCTTTAGGATCCCTAATCACAGAGAGCGCTGTAACTCTAAAGGGAGGGGGGAAGACACTTCATCACACAGTCACAGCGCCAGATTATCACTAACTAACAACACAATCTATCTCGCACTAGCTTATCCAGTTCCTGACCCAGGATCAAGCAGGACAAGTTGTACATCTTCACGGCGATGGTTTTATAGCTATCTAAGAGGTCAAAGCAGGCCGTTCTGAGAAGAGCTGCTGTCACTGCTCTTCTTCAGAGAGGCCTCCTCTGAGGAAGGAAGCAGAGTGATTAACAATACAGAAACATTCCTTAAAACCTATGACTAAACTAAATAAGTAAGAATACATAAACTAAGAACATAATAAAGATATACCAAATAGTTGATAATAATACAATTTACCTAACATTAAGCAAAAAAAAATATATAGCAATGACTCCCCTGGCTAGTCCAGGGAAGTGAAGAAAATGACTGTACATCACTTTTAGTATCCACCAGCCTCTTACAAAGATTGGAGCTAAAGGGAGGATCTCACCAGTTTCACTTCACAACTCTGGTATTTGCACCTGCAGACTGTGACCTTGGGTGGTTCAAACCCAGTTCAGAAATGCCCTTTATTATGCGTTTCCAGCAAACTGCCTCCCTGTGGTAGCTATAAAGAGTGCTTTATAGCCAAAATTGATTGCTTGATTGATTTTAAATAAAACAGAGTTTGACAGAACATTCTTTTGGATGAATATTCTGGTTTTTAATCGCATACTAATTCCTCCTTTTTGCCTTGGAGTGGAAATAAATACAACCAGCTTTATGGGGAAAGTTCTATAAGATCAAATATGCAGAGGTGTTGCCTGTGTGTTTTTGTTTTGACGGGTATTTTGTCTGTCCAGTGCGTTGAGTTGATGGGAGACGGCTGTTTGAACAACGAGCATTTTGAGGAGCTGGGCGGTATCCTTAAAGGGAAGCTGGAAGAGCACTTTAAAAACCAGGAGCTCAGGCAAGGTGAGGCTGAACCAACCACATATAGTCTCCTGTTAAAGTGTAGCGTGTGCTCCGAACACCGTATCCACATGTGATGTGAAAATGTTTTTGCCTCACAGCCAAAAGACAAGATGAAGACTACGACGAGCAGGTGGAGGAAACCCTACAGGATGAGGTTAATATAACATTTATAATTTTTTTTGTGTGTGAGAGAAAGTGTAAAAGATTTTCTTCTGGACTCTTAAGTGTTTTTTCACTTGATTTTCAGGATGAGAACGACGTGTACGTCCTGACCAAAGTGTCGGACATCCTGCACTCTGTGTTCAGCAGTTATAAGGAGAAGGTTCTGCCTTGGTTCGAGCAGCTGCTGCAGCTCATCGTCCAGCTAATAGTGAGTCCTTTGTTGTTTCTGTTGAGTGTTAAATGATCCAAACCTCAGCTGATTGGCTCTACCGACACGTTTCGCATCACTTCAGTGTCCCAACAGGCCATGGGCCGACAGGCAGTGGGGTCTGTGCATCTTTGACGACGTCATCGAGCACTGTAGCCCCTCCTCTTTCAAGTACGCCGAGTATTTCCTGCGGCCGATGCTTCAGTCGCTTTGCGACACGAGTCCCGAGGTTCGGCAGGCCGCTGCTTATGGTGTCGGGGTGATGGCTCAGTATGGCGGCGACAGCTATCGTCCTTTCTGCACAGGTAGGGAGATGCCAGCTAATCTCGACTTGTCGCTACCTCTACAGCTTTTAGTTTAACGTTTGGCTTGTTGTTGCAGAGGCGCTCCCCCTGCTGGTCGCCGTCATCCAGGCAGCTGATTCTCGGTCAAAGGAGAACGTAAACGCCACAGAGAACTGTATCTCGGCGGTCGGGAAGCTCATGAGGTTCCGGCCGGAGTGCATTAACGTCAATGAGGTTCTTCCTCATTGGCTCAGCTGGCTGCCGCTCAAAGAAGACAAGGAAGAGGCAGTTCACACGTTTGACTTCCTGTGTGACCTCATTGAAAGGTAGGCCTGTTATCCATCATCCTTCCACATCTGTGTCCGTTATCCACAAGGTTACCTTTTAAAACGGCTTAGAAGAGACGGTTTTTAAAATTTGGGTTTGGAAACATTAGGAGTATGACTCTGGAACACTTTGAGGTTATCAGGTCAACCTATGGACTTCTCTTCTCCACAGCAACAACCCAATTGTCCTTGGGCCAGAAAACTCCAACCTCCCTAAAATTTTCCTCATCATAGCTGATGGCGTCGCAAACGAATCTGTTAAAACGGAAGATGCCTGCACCAAACGGCTCGCAAACGTCATCCGTCAAGTACAGGTAAGCAAGAGCAATGGCCCTATAAGATCTGAGAGGGTTTTTTTTTTTTTTTTTTTTTTTTTTTTTTGGCTTTTCTTTCTGCTCAAGAAAAGAAAACTAATTGAAAATGACAAAATATTTTCACAAAGTGGCTTTCATCATCCTTTCCATGAGTCATGTAATGTAGGCTACAAAATTGTTTAATTACAAGAGTGTAGTCATCATATTAATGAAAATGCACTTTTACCTGAAGATTGTCATAAAATTACAAGATAACCAATTTAATGAGAAAAAAGTTTATGTAAGGTTAACTAGCTTAGTTGGTTGGCTGGTTCTTTGAAATTCTCAGTTGTTGGCACAGTTATTTCAAAGTTCTGTTACTAAAAATATTTTGATGCTGGTGCATTAAAAGATAAAATATTTCCTTATCCGTCTTCCTTATCTCGAACCCAAGGTATAACTTAAATTTTTAGTTTTCATCTTGATGTTCTATTGTTACAGCTTAAAACTTCATTCTTATATTATTTCTAGTGTCATTCTTGTAATACTGCCTGGCCCTACGTTCCTAAATGTTTGTGCGATTCGCATCTAACGGGGAGTATAAATGTAATCAGAAGTTCTGTTTTTTCCTCTACAGGTGTCTGCAGGACTATGGACGCAATGCGTTTCCACCCTGAACGAGACGCAGCAGAAAGCCATCCAGGACCTCCTGAACACTGCCTGAACCTGGACCTGTCACCCTGTCATCTTCCTTTCCGTTCTCCAAAAAGCCCATGAAGAAACGTAGAGCTCCTGGATCTCTTCCATACACTCCCTGACCTCCCTCCTGCTCTGTAGTGTATGGATGCCAGATTCACCCTCATCTTCACCTTCGCCTGACTAACATAAAAAACCGAAGCTCAGCTATCTGTTGGGGGGGAGAGCAGGTTAGATCTTTGCGATGGGAGGACATTGGCCACCAACCTTAAAGACTTTCTTCCTCTACTCAAGAAAGTGAGATTAAAAGTTAAGCTGTCGCCCCATCTCTTATCTGGACGCTTCCTTTCGAGCCATTCCCCAACTTGTCTTGCTTCTCCACCCAGAAGGGGCTCAAAGTCACCCAACTCATTGGACTGCAGACACGAGGGTGGCAGGACATTATTCTGGACTGAGCTGCTCAAAGAGGTGGAAATGCACACTGGGCAACCACTGCCTGTGTCCTGTGAAATTTTTTTGTATTTCTTTTTCTTGTTCCGTGTTCAAAGTCGGCTGAAGTGGGGGAGGAATGGCCTCAGTCTCCCTCGGTTGACCAGATGTATTTGAAAACGGCATGTTAAGTGGCTAGCTCAAGAAAATACAAATGGTTAGGTTATTTGCATCATTTGACGTCTGGGAAGCGGTTTTCCTTAATAGCCTTCACTGGAAGTTTGAACGGTTCCCGGATCCTTCGGGTAGCAGATGAAAGATGGGGGTGGTTCTTCAGAGACTCGTTCTGTAGTTGGTTGACGCCTCGAAGCAAGTTGACTGTAAAAAGAGTGCGACCTTAACTCCCGACCTTCTGGTTTTGACCCTTTGCAGTCCTGCAGATGTGAAATGGAAACTACAAATAAAATTACATTGAGGACTTCTGAGATTGTTTTATTTAAAATCTTAGTGTGCACATACTCTGCAAGAAATTAGTGTATATTAAGTGTTTTTTTTATTGTTTTTTTTAAACACAGGTAACTATGAGAAACGAGACGCTGTATCTCAACATTTTTCAGGTTTAAATAACTACGGAAAACTTTTACTCCAGAATATTCAATTGCCTAAAAGTTATCCATTCTTCTGTATGTTCAAATGTCTCATTTATTTGGTTTATTTCTATTCCCCTCTAAATTTTATTTTGTTTTCTGGTGTCTTTCATTTAATCTTTGGTGCTTTAAGACATTTTAATTGCCGTAAATGCATGGTGAGCTTTAGTTTTTATTTAAAATTGGTCTAGGAATGAAGTCAGTCTGGCACTTTTACTAATATGTTGGAACCTTGAGCTGATTAATACCTGAAATGCAGTTACTCGAAATCTTTGAATTTTACTAATAAACAAAGAAATGTGATTGGCCGAACAGTGGGCATTAATATTTTAGGGTTAAGGGTCAACCTAAGCTAAGCAAAATAATTTACACAGCGGGGATAAAACTCACAGATTTCAGTTAAGATATTAAAGTATTAAGTATTGTTCCAAAACAAAATTATCTAACTTTATTCGCTTACTCTTTCAAAAACTTTTTTTTTATTGTTCCTTGAATGCATCATGTCAGACGGAGGAAGGAGTGAAGTAAAGCGAAGATAACTTGACCTCCAATTATCACAAAGTTTTAAATGTCTTAGTTTGGACTTATTTATTTATTTTGGTCAATGAATCTTTTGGAAGATATTTTGCTCTCACCACATTTAGAAGCAGCTAATGTTAAGTACCGTAAGTCAACTTCCAGCTACCGTTTCACTCGGTAGCTGGTAAAGCTAATGCTTTACCTGTGGTGTGAGCATTAGCTGAAGGTCCATCAGTCTGTTTCACAGACACCTGGTGAAAGAACTGGGTCATCTTTCCACCGCTTCTCAACAAGGGGGTTCAGCAGAGACGGTGTTTTGTTCTTCAAACACCGTGCAGCTAGTTAAAACATCTTTAACTCCCTTTGCGTTAAAGATGTTTTAACGCTAAGCTAAGCACCGACGCTAGGTGGTGCTATAACTTATTCTGGAGGAGACTGAGCACCTCCAAGCAAATAGTATTTTCTATTTCAGTTTTATGTAATAATTCAGTTTAATTGTGAATAGATTTAACCTAAAAAGCAAAAATAATCACAGGGTAAGAATATTTGAAAACAAAAAAACGGGCAGTAAATAAGCCTATTGGGTCACAGTGCATAAGAGATAAAATTGTCTAGCTGGAAAGTTAGGTGGAAGGAAACAAGTATTTTATTGGTCATGTAGCTTAAATTTACACATAACCTTAAAAACATTAGTTTCACAGTACTTATGTAAAATGATCATGTAACAATTCAGATCCTGCTCCCTGAATAGTTACCAGAGATTTTATGTAACCTTTTTAATTTGTATGCATAGACTTTTAAAAAAACATGCTACATTTACTTCTGGAGTTCAAGTTACTTCAGAAGTGTTGGCGCAATTTTGTTTGTCCGGTCAGAAATGGTAACTTTACCCCTGTGTAGTAATCATCCACTGTTTAATTAGAAAAGGATTTGAGTTCATTTCGAGCTAAAACAGAAGAAAAGAAGCACAGTAAACAGAGCAGCCATGCTTTATTAGGACATCTACGTCAACAGAATGCTTTAAATCAAAGCTTTCAACCAACTCGACCATAAATGCTGTGGGCAGCTGGGAATTCTTTATCCTTTTTACATATTTCACACAATATACATGAATGTGTTGGAACGGTTCTTAATTTAGTCCCAATGCAAGCAGCCTGGGGCCAATCGGAGCTTCGGGGAGGTTATGTTCGAGCTGATTCCAGGGTACCTGTTGGGTGTTTATTTCCATCTCTGAGTGAACAGGTTGAGCTTTGCGGCTGCAGTCTGACATGTGGGCTCTGCTCACAGAGAAACTGCAGCTTCTTCACTGTCAAATGTGTCTGGGGTTCATCTGGTACAATTCACAGTGGCCGTTTAAATCCTCAGACCAGCTGGGAACGCCAAGCTCTGCACAACGAATGAGTCTTTTCATTTATAAGAAAAACACAGTGAGACGATGCTCTGCAGGGTTATGAGCAACCTCCAGAAAAAAAAAACCCTTTTTAGACATGTTAAAAATCTGTTTTTTTTTTTGTTTTTTTTTTACATTTAAAGGTTAAGAGAAAGAGAGAAAAGATTTATAACGAGGGCATTACTACCAGAATCTGTCCGTGGATTTGCATGGCTGCCCCATGATCGTTTGACTACAAGAGCAGAATTATGCAACACATAAATTAAAGCTGTCGGTTTGATCGCAGCCACCAGACGGCGATGGCAAGTGAGCCAGTGTCACCAGATATTACAGTATTTACAGTGAAGCAGACTATAAGTGAACAGGTAAGAAGTTTTCAGACACAAACAGCCTTAAACATGATGTATTCTGAGCAATTCTCACACGACACACACAGGGACCTCCGCCCCCCTTCTGATGAATTCAGCTTTTAGTCGCAGGTTGACTTTTCCTTCACTCGTCCTACTGAAGCATGTCCACAAACGCGTCAAATTCGTCGATGTTCTTCTCATACACGCGCAGTTTCTCCGGCAGAGAGTCCTGCAAACGAACCAGCTCACATCAGTCCTTTGTTTAATGTTCTTTAACTAAAAATGTAGCGCAAAATTATGATGGCGTATCAGGGCCACTGCAGTTAGAAGAAAGGTTCATCTCTGAAATTTTTCGAGAAAAAAAAAAAAGGTGGCGTTTTTTTGAACTTCAAAAGCGAAAAGTTTGCTAGAAAATAAGACATTTTGAGATTAATCTGAGATGTAGATCTAGAAATAAAAGTTTCAAAAGTCAAAATTTTGACTTTTTCCCAAGAAAATTTCTGGGATCTCAAAATATTTCACATTCAAATTTTCCGTTTTTTTATTATTTTTTTATTTTATTTCTGAGACGAGTCAAAAAAGATTTCAGTGTTTTTTTTTTTTGTTTGTTTTTTTTTTAATATTGAAACTCAAATTTCCACGTTTTTTTTCTAGAAAATGTCCAGCTTTTTGGTAGAAATAAACTTTATTGTTTTTCTTTATTGTTTTTTCATAACAATCTACAATGGCCCCAACACGCCATCAGACAAAACGAAAGGGGAAGAGGACGCCTTTACCAGGTCGTCAGCCATCGACTGGGAGCTGGTGTGCAGCGAGAGGCTGGCCAGCTGCGGAGGGTTCTGAAACTCTCGGTAGAAAGTGCCCAGATCCATCGGCAAAAGGTCGTCTTTAGAGAAAGCTGGACGCTGCACACAGGGACAGATTAAAAAAAATAAAAAATCAGACCATGATTAGCATCTTTCTCCTTCAATGTTATGTCTGTACTGCCGAATGAATAACATAAAAATATGGGATTCAACATATTAATTCAAAACTGGTCACTTCACTCAGTTGTTTGTGTGTTTTATGCTGATAGTTTTTGAAGTCCGAAACCACTCACAAAGTCGACCATGACGAAGTCGTCCTGCGGTCCCGATCCGTCCGAGCCCTGAGAGTGAAGGCTGGCCTGCAGGGGCGACTGGGAAGGAGGAGAGTCAGGAGGACGCACCTGACCGCAAAAAAACACACACACACACACGCACACAAACGGTCACCTCCCAGCAGCAGGACGCACGAGCCTAAAGATGCTGAGGTACGTGTTAAAAACCAGATCAGGTCACCATGGGATCGTTCTCCTCAGAGTCCAGGCCACGAGGAGCAAACGCAGCGAATGGGAGATCCAGACTGGCAGCTGTGATCTACACAGGCAAACAAACAAAAAAAAAACTTACTTTTACCAACTTTCATGGAGAGGACGGTGAGAGGAGACCGGGTGTCGTGTCACATTAATTACCTGAGTGTTGGGTTTATTCACAAAAGCCCCGACCTTCCTGGTGAACGCGTTGAGGGACTCCACCGGGTCAGAGGGAGAGACGCTCCTCCTCCCATCGTCCCTTCTTCCCTCACCACTCTGCAGCAGGCCGTCTTCATCGCCACTGTTAGGCAGCACCGCAAGAGTTTTTCTTAGCGATATTTTCCAAATGAAACTGAAGATGCTGGTGTGAAGGAACGTACCTGCTGCTCGGTGTGTTTGGAGCGTTTTCTACGGTCAGATGGACATCCGCTCCATGAGGAGGCTGAGCCGGAACCAGAACGTTCCCGCCTTCTTTCACCTGGGAGAGAGAACTTCACTGAACAGAAGCCGAGGGACTCGAGCACTGACCCCAGAATGAGAGTTTGTGCTTAAGTTTGGGGTTTCCAAAATTTGGCCCTTTGATGCTTATTTGGAATAAAGGTAAAATGATTTCTGATGTGATTTTCTGACAATAGAAAGTGTTGATTACAACACAAAATGTAAATCTTTTTTTACAACCAGGCTCTTATAACGAGTAGGGCCTCGTCTATCCAGAGACTTCTACTGAAAAATCTATATTACTGCACCCATGTCAGGTTTTGTCTAATTTATTAAACTTGGCTAAATATAGAAAGTAGTACTTTGTGCTAGGTACCTGGTTTGTGTTGAACTCAGCAGCTCCTCCTGTAGGTGCAGGCTGGTAGGACAACCTGGAAGCATAGAGCTACAGAGACAAAAAAAAAACAACAGGAAATAATAACCAAGTAGCAAACACTAAGGTTCCTGTTGGTGCCGAAGGGATGTGAGAAGGTGTGTGTCAAGCATTATGAGTCAACTACGTTGCGACAAGTGACAGCAAACCACAACAAACTTAAGCTAAGGGGATGCAAAAACTCTGCTCTAAGCTAGCTGCAAGGATTCCAGAGGTCAAGCGATGGAGAAGGTTGTGATGAACACAGAACTAGAGAGGCGAAGTCTGGAGGGTGAGCTTCAGCACTTCTCACACAAAAAAAACACACCGTCAAACACCACTAAAGACTCACATTGTGAGTGACAAGTCCTGGAGCCAATGGGAGCTGGAGACTGTCCAGCGGGAGGGGCTTGGACAGTTTGGAAGGGGACGGACTCAGAGTGCAGACACACTGAGTCCACGTGAACAACAAAAGTTAAAGGAAACGGACGAGAAAACGAGAGAAGAGAGTGAAGTGATGATCAGGAGTGAGAGTCGACAAAGAGAGAGAGGAGGAGTGTGGGCTCACCTGAGAGGGAGGGGAGGTGGAGAAGGAGGTGGTGCAGACCTCCTGAGAGTCCTGAACTCCAGCAAACGCTCCGCCGTCGTCCTCATCCGGGGCTCTGAAGACGCACAGACAGGAAGTGGATTCGTCGAAGCGCAGGAAGCCAGAGGACGACTCAGAAGCAACCACGAAGGCCTACCTGTAGTTGCAGGGCTGCCCCATTGTGATTGGACGCTGATTGCCGCAGGGCGCGTCCACAAAGTGATCCACGATGATTCCCATGATGGGAGCCGACCGTTCAAACTGCCTGCAGAGGAAATCCAGACTGTCGTTAGCCCGCTGAGCTGAAGGACGGACTGAGCTGCAGTGGCAACGTGCTGGTCACCTGCTGGACATGAACGCCAGGTTGGTGCGGTAGGCACATGACAGCGTTACCGTGCCAACCGGGGTGCCGACAACACCAACGCGCACCGTTTGGAAACCTTGGTTAAAAAAAAAGAAAACAAACATTGATTGACAGACCAAGGATAATCACACATTAAACAGACCAGAACTAAAGTTACCTTCTCCTAATCCACCCAGCTGAACTTCCCCAAAGTAGATCCTACACAGGAGACAACAATTAGATGGACATCTTAGTTTTTATATGGCTGAATTCAAGAGATCGGCGTCGGCGCTGATCAGGACACCTGTACAATATGACGTAGTCGTGGCCCTGCTTTCTGGACAGCTTATAGGCTGGAGTCACTCTGGTGATGGCCAGCAGAGATTTTAGGAGGACAGACAGCCGGTTATAGACAGTGTACGACACTTTAATGTCCTTATCGCACCTGCAGGAGAGCCAGAAATCACGCAGGTTAAACGTGAAACGGTAGCTAAGCTGGAGCTGAAACGCTGCTTACTTCTCGTTCATCTCCAGGCACCAAGTCTCTAACTCCATGGAGTCTCCCTGAGCAATGAAGACGGAGACAAAACAGGATGAATTTAGCAACAAAAACTAACTCTCCTGGGTTATGAGGAGCTGAAACTAAAGAGACTTTCTGAGTTCTACCTCTGAGGTCTTTAGGGAGATCTCCACACACATGGATCGGCCAATGCCTGGAAGCTGGCCGGCCAGCGCCTTCTTGGCCTCATGAGTGACCTCTGGGATGTCTTTGATGGCCAAGTTGAACTAAACAGAATGTGGAACGGGGGGAAGGGGAATGCTTCACATCAGAAGACCAACAAGAGGTATGAAATGATAAAAAATAAAAAAAATAAAAAACTAAAACGGAGCTTTAGTTTTTTACCCAATCTGAGCCAGTGGGCGACGAAGACGAGCGAGTGCAGATCTTCTCCCCCAGGCGAGCCTGAACGATCACCTGAACAGTCTACAGATAAACACAAACAGAGGTGTGGGAATGAATCTGGAGAAAGTCACTGAAAATAGGGATGCGGAGGTCTAAATGGATGGTACAAAAAATCTGGAAAACTTTTGGAACAAGTGAAAAAGCCTTTAGATACAACATAAACGCAAGCCTTAGGCTGCCCTCTGACCTTTAAGGCAAAAAACTTGATGAACTTGTCCAAGTCTTTCTTATCCTGTGGACTCAGGTCACCGTCCATGTTGTCACGACCCTGCGGATCACAGGAGACACAATCTATTAGGAAATTTTTCTACATCATTCATTTAAAAAAAAAAAAAAGAAGTTATTTATATAAATGTATAAGAATGTGAAATACTTAAAAAATAATGTGAAAAGTAAGTCATAAATCAATCTTTAAACAACACAAAGACCTTTACATAACCCATAAACTTTACAACCAAGTGTCAAATACGAGTAATGTTAAGGTGAAAACATAGAAAAGTAAGATAAACACACACAAAAGTATTGCAAAAATAAAAGCTGAAAATATTCCAATCTAAATTAATAGAATGTTAACAGTAAAAAAGCAAATCATGTAATTACAAATATATTACATTTTTAATACACAAAACTAGATGCACAGATAATGAAATGCAAAACCAAATGTACATTTTTGGATTTTCCACCATTTGTTCTATGCTCATCATGCTTAATCATAAGTGTTATCAAAATAACTAAATTAGGTGCAAAACTTAGCTTTTTGCTGTAAAAAGCATCCAAAAATGTTGAACTACTTAAGCCACAAGCCAAAGTTTGACCTACATAAACAATGTTCACTTAAAGCTAATTTTGCTGCGTACTAATTTATTGTATTTCTAAATTAAATGAATGTAGAGAGAAAGTGTTTGACAAAACAGCGACATCCGTTGTTTACAAAGGCAGCTTTTAAACCTTACACAATCCTTAGTTCTGGAAAACAAATGGGGCCTCCACGCTTATTAGAAATAAACCTGATTAAATATAGAGGTCATTCATAGTACAAAGACTGACTGCAACATTTTATCATCTACAGCGTCTGTTATATGAAAATGAAAACATAACAGGAGGATTTCTGGAATAATTACTGCTTGTTTTCCTGACAGAATAGTGAGTCACTGCTATACCAGCGTTAGCATGCTGCTAATGCTAGCTGACTGGCTGAATAACGAGGGCTTTGTAAAGCGATAAAAACACCGAAACTTACATTAGCCGTTTCCTTAGCGATGGGCGTTCAATATTATAGACATGAGCTTAAGCACATAACAGAATTAGTATTTTCTATAAACATTCATAGGCCATTTTCGGACACACATAACGTCAGCAGCTGCTGTGCCACTTTTCTGTTTATCTTCTCCATGTCGACGTGTTTATGTAGCAGCAATCTCCAACTCGCACTTTCGCTACGTCCGTCTTCTGTAATATTTATTCACTTGAACAGCTGAAAAAAAAAATAAAAAATATATATATATATATATATATATATTATATTAAGTGCCGTGTGCAGAAATTGCACTGAGTACTACTTTAGAAATATAAACGTCTTTGTAAATAAATACATGTGGAAATAAATAATTAGGCTGTTAAAAATCTAAATATATCACATTTCAAACACACGCAGATGATGTGTCGAATCTGCGATTGGATACCGCAAACGAAGTTTCCTTTGGCTTATTTTGGTTGCCAGATGCTAGCTTATCTGAAGGTAAACTGTGGTTTTTAAAGGTATTGAAAAGGCTTAGAGGTTGACTTGAAGTCACCTAGTTTCACCGAGTCTGCAGAGTTGTTAGGCGGACCATATTGAGCTGAGATTAGACCCAATGGAACGAAGCTAGCTAAAAACTAGATAGAAAATTGGGTTAGCACTTGTGTTTATGTTATGCTATGTTGAGCCTCTTTAGGCTTAACAAAGCTTTTCTTTGCCTGTTTAAAAAGCACATATCACGATGTTAATGCTGTATTGTACCAAAATGAATGCATATGCGTCATGCATACATTTAAAGCGTATTGAACAACGTAGAATCACGAGAAAGCCTTAATGGAGCTTCCTGAAGAGAAATAGCTAACCCAGACACAGTACCTGCAAAAGTATTCACACTCTTTGAACTTCACATTTTGACACATTAGAGCCACAAGCTTCGCAGGATTTTGGGGGGGATTTTCTGTGGTAGACCAGACAAAGTAGTGCCTAGTTGTAAAACAGAAGAAAAATTATGCCTGGTGTTCAGTTTGCAAGTGTTTTGAGTTATGTCTTAACTGTCTTTTTATGTTTAGAGACCCAATGTTCACAGATTTTTATCAGAATTTAGGCTTGGACTTTTACTAGGACATTCTAATGCATGTATATACTTTGATTTAAACCATGTTTAGCTTCATTGTTGTGCTGGAAGGTGAACCTCCTGTCCAGTCTCAAGTAATTTCAACCCTTAAATAGAAGATCTCACCTTCCCTGTGTCTGCTGAAGAAAGGCAGCCCCACAGCATGCTGCTACCACCACCGTGTTTCCTTGTGGTCAATGTGACGAAGATACCAGTGCGGTGTTACTTTACTGTCTCACACAGCTTTTTGCATTTTGCCCAAAAAAGTTATGTTTTGGCCTTATCTGTGTCACATGTTGTCTTTTTGACATTTTTATTTCAATTATAAAAATAAATTTTTCCTTTTCATTTTACTTATTATTGTTGATTTTTTTTTTTTTTTGTCTTTCCTTGTAACCTGTTAGTGCATGGTAACACAAATGCTTAAAACTAGTTTCTTCTGCAGGAGAACTGAAAATGACTCATCAATGTTTCACAAAGATATTTCAGTTGGCACAAAATGAACATTTTCTGCATGGTGCTTCTTCTTCTTCTTTTCCCTCAGCATGGCCATCCCTATAGCCATCTTAGACTGTGATCTTCTTCTGCACGGGCGAGGCCATAAGACTCTGGAGCGCTTTGACCTGGACACCGTTTCAAACAGCGTTCTCCTCTCAAACTTTGGCTTTCCAAGAGACTTCATCCTGTATCTGGTGGAATTACTCAGAGAGGTGTGCACTTAGTAATCATTACTTTATAAAGATTTCCGTCTTAAAAGGAAGTGATGTTTCCAGTTCCCATTTTGCGCCACCTCTCGTAATTTCCATTCGGCAGACTCTTTCCAGGAGAACCCTGAGATCCAGAGCAATCAGTCCCGAGGTTCAGGTGTTGGCAGCGTTGGGCTTCTATACGTCTGGCTCGTTCCAGACGTCCATGGGGGATATAATAGGGATCAGCCAGGCGTCCATGTCCAGATGTGTGACCAATGTGACTAAAGCTCTGGTGGAGAAAGCGCCACAGTTCATCACTTTCAACAGGTACATATGTTACACATTGATTTAACACTCACCACCTTTATGGGAAATCTTAAACATGCTGTTCAAACAGAGACCCGTCCAACAGAGAGTACTCCTTCGAGGAGTTTCAGAGGGTGGCAGGATTTCCAGGAGTCCTTGGCGTTCTCGACTGTGTCCAGGTTAGCTGATCAAAACAAAAGACTCTCATCTTCACTTTTTTTTTTTTAGCAATGCCTGGAAAATTGTGTCTTATAGAAAAGATGGGCACAAAGTAGGGGATAACTGTAAAGCAGCAGGAGAGCAAGCTTTAGAGTGGTTTAAGTGTGATTTGCCTTTTATAGTCAGCTACCTGAGCTATGCTCTATATTCAGTTATTCTCAATATACGGATGCATCTAAAAAATTACAGTATGAAAGAATTCAATTTTTGTTCTTTTTTTCATTTCAGAAATTGAAATTCACATATTATATAGATTCACGACACAGAAAGAAGGGTCAAACATAAAAAGATAATTGCTAAAGAAGCTGGGTTTTCACTCAATGCAAAATTCAGAATAAAGTAGGTGGAAGTTTGTCTTAACCCTTCCTCAACAGGTGGCCATCAAAGCCCCGAACAGCGATGCCTCCACTTATGTGAACAAGAAGGGCTTTCACTCCATAGCCTGCCAGCTGGTCTGCAACGCCCGGGGGCTTTTACTCAGCGCTGAAACGTGGCCCGGTGGCCTGCAGGACACCAAGATTCTGCAGAGGTCAGCCATTTTCAAACAGCTGCAGGACAACGAGGAGGGCTGGCTGCTGGGTGAGGCGCGCTCCCAGGAGCAGTCGCGCGTTTGACTTTCAGAGGTCCGACGGTAACGGGGGTCTGCTCTTTGAAAGGCGACGGACGTTATCCTTTGAAGAAGTGGCTGATGACGCCGGTGGAGAGCCCAGGAACGGCTGGAGAGTTTCAGTATAACCTGGCCCACACCATGACGCACGAGATAGTGGACAGAACTTTCAGGGCCATTCAGACCAGATTCAGATGTTTAGACGGCATCAAAGGGAACCTGCAGGTATGGTTTTAATAAAGCCTCCATATTCCTGCGTAAGCAAAATGACATAAGGTTTCTCTCCATCATCAGTATTCTCCTGAGAGGAGCTCATCCATCCTCCTGGCCTGCTGCGTTCTGCACAACGCCTCGCTGCATTCCGGCCTGGACGCCTGGACTCTGGAGAGGACGGAGCCACTGGAGCAGCCCAAGGGCCCCGAGCAGACGCTGGAGGAGCGGGACAGCGAGGCGGAGGAGCTCCGGAAACACATCATACTGAAACACTTCAGCTAGAGACTTAGCCACAGAGGACAGAGACCAGAAAAAGACTGGATGGATGGATGGATGGATGGATGGATGGATGGATGGATGGATGGATGGATGGATGGATGGATGGATGGATGGATGGATGGATGGATGGATGGATG
>NW_006800236.1:829281-842889 GCF_000485575.1 Poecilia formosa
TGGATGGATGGATGGATGGATGGATGGATGGATGGATGGATGGATGGATGGATGGATGGATGGATGGAAAACAGACAAATGATGGATGGATCTCTCTCCATCCCTTTATGTTAGACACAAAAAGGAATGAAGTCCACAGACACTGAGTTGCTGATGCAGATTTTTAATATTTTGCTCATTTCTACTCTACTGACTACACTATGATAACATAGATATATATATATATATATATGTATATATATATGGAGGAACATGCAGGACGCTATACAACAAACAGAGACAACAACACATCCAAACGCATTTCAAACAGCCTGGCGCCCCCTAGAGGCTCCTGACTGCTTTCTCAGGACATTCAGGTAACTGCAATAATCAAACGCCTCCCGGGGTTTTAGGACTAATCAAACTGTGTGTAGTTGCTGTGTCATCTCAGTTAATTACAAATTGACCCCCCGCCCCCCAACCCCTCAATCATCATTTATTTTATTTTGATGCCCCTCACCCCCTTCTGTTTTCTTCCCCACATGATGTTCCACAGGCTAAAATCTGGGATTATGACAGTACAAAAACAAGGCCCACTATTTACAACAACTACACTGGAAGTTGTTATTAATTATGTACATTTGGTATTTGGTCCCAGATGAATAAGAGAAAAAGAGAGAGAGAGAGAGAGAGAGAGAGAGAGAGAGAGAGAGAGAGTGGATCTGGCTGCAGTCACATAATGCGTTTCTGTTCACTTCCGATGACAAAATGGAGACAAAATCAATTAACTAAATGGAAGAAAAGAAAGGAGGAAACCCGTGATGAAGCGAAATGCATTATACACAGCTTTTGGACTAAAATGACTTGTTTGGGGTTTTCAGAACAGCATTGTTACAGATAGTGGTGATGAAATCTTCAGATTTCATTATAGTGTTCAATCAAACTGAAACTAGTGGTGCTTTTTCTCCTGGAATGCTTCATCAGTATTTACACACTTTCTACAAGCAATCAATAAATACAACAAACACTGCTGCTGCATGATAATTGGTGATCTATTTTTTTTTTTTTTTTTTTTTTTTTTTTTTACATTTTTTTTAATATGTGGCCAAGAAATAAAAGTTAGAAATGTAGAAAATAATCATTTTTTTATTCTGAAGCACCCAATTCATGCGACAGCAGTTTTACGCCACAAAACTTCACCTCTTCTGAAATGCCAAATCATCTCCTTTTTTATTTTGCATAAAATAAATATGCTAATTTTTCAATGCTCGTAATATATTAGAAGTTTTCTTTTTGTGTTTTTTGTTATTATTTAAAAAATAATAAGATAAACTAACTTAAAAAAAATCAGTACATGTATTTTTTTTCCGCATAAATTAAATATGCATTTTTTTGATGCTGCAAATATATTACATATACAATTTATATTTTCCAAAAAAAAAAAAAACAAAACAAAACTTTGACGTGTTGCTTCCTATCCTCGGAACGGCCCCGTTTTATGAAAGACAAGAACACGCTTCCCCAGAAATACCAAAATCTAAGAAAAAATTAGACATTTGGTCAGAATTAGAAGTAAAAAAAAATGCTTATTAAATGATGGAGTTGCAGAAATAACCTATAATTTGTATTTTATTTTGAAAATCTAAAAAAGTGCTAGGACCTTTTCATAAATGCATGCTACAGTTCTCCACACTTACTGGCACCTCTGGTAGACGCGTAAAAAGCCTTAAAATAAATAAATGTTATTCAGAAAAAAATCCCAAATTTTATTTTTCAGTACATTTCAACTTTTTTAAGATGATCTACATGTAAAATCATGTTTTATTTAATAATCCTGGGCTTCCTGTTACCT
The DNA here is from genome assembly GCF_000485575.1 of Poecilia formosa. NCBI lineage: Eukaryota > Metazoa > Chordata > Actinopteri > Cyprinodontiformes > Poeciliidae > Poecilia > Poecilia formosa. Next base: position 831,113 of record NW_006800236.1, read on the forward strand.
TGGGGTATGAATAAATATGACATGATGGAGTGGCTAGTTTCTCTTAGACACTTCAAAATGAGAAAGATGAGAACGTGCCACTTAGCAAGGCAAACTGGGGTTGCCATGGCAGCTACTTATTTTAAGGCATTTTACACATCTTTATCATATATAGTTGTTATATTTTGCATCATGTGTGCGGTCAAATGGGCCATATTGGACCGCAGAACAAGGAAGGCACTTTAAAACGGCACTGCTTCAATATCTGAAGCATTAGGTAAATAAACCTGGTTCCTTCAAGACTTTAGCCAATTTTTCTGTTTGTTTTATTATTTCAAAATGATCTTTTTCAAGTTGAAATTTGAAAGCATATTTTGCAGCTTTGTAATACTGGCTACTAGTAATTTTAAAATCAAGCATTGACTCATGATAAGCGAACAATGAGCCCTTTCTTATTAGGTGATTCTTCTTAAAAATGGGATTTTGAGACTTATGCTTTTTTAACTGAATATTTTAGTAAAAAAAAAAGCATCAAACCAGATAGCAAAGATTGACCAAGACAACTTTGTGCTGGCTTATCATATAAAATAATAATGTGCCAAAATGTGGAGAAGTACTTTTGCACGGCATTGTGTAGGTAAACTGATTCAGTGAAATGAGTTGCTTACTTTAAATTAGACGTTTAGTGCATTAAAACAACAATAAAGTTGATGTTTACATCCAGAGTGTTCACGTACAACAGAAAGACGAAGGGTGCTCGACGTGGGTGTTGAAGTTGGGCTGATTTGTAGCCGGAGCGATGTGGGAACAGGAGGACGGTCGCTGGTTTGGAACCGGCGGGCGGAGCACTTCGAGCAGGAAGAGGATGTAAGAGTCAGAAAACCTCAGAGACTCCGCCTGGTTTGCTTTCTCTGAGGAGACGGAAGGGGCAGCAGTAGTTTAAGACCCGACACGGAGCCTGCGTGGAATCACTGCAGCTTTCGGGATTTGTTTGTACCTTTGGTCTAATTTGGGCCCAGTTGTCTGGTTGCTGTGGGCGTCGGCTGTATGCCGACGGGTCTGAATGTGAGAGTGGATCTCTGACTGGAGCCCCTCTCCTTCTGATGGTACCAAACTCTCCTCCAGGGGAGCCTGTTCATCGTAGAAGAGCAGGCTGCGGGAGCGGACTGCGACACACAAACACACTGGAGTTCAATCTGAGGGTTACCTTTGACCTCTAAAACATCCCTCATTATATTGGCCTCATTATATTTCCCATTTAAACCCTTTTAATGTATTTTAATGGGTTTTATGTGATAGAGCAACACAAAGTATGCTGAATGGAAAAGGATATGCTTATTTATTTACCCTTTTTTTACTCTAATACCCATAAATAAAGCTTAGAACAATATTAGGTTGTATAGAAGGATGATGGCGCAATGGCAAACCTTCTAAATGGCTTCCGACAAGGGTGGGGCAATGGAACGATAATAAATGTTAGGAATTAATCTGCTAATTGTAGGATCCTTTATTAGGCACATTGCTTTCAATGCAGTTCAATGCTTTTGGTCATAAACACAAGTTTAGTTACCTTCTCTAAGATTCCAAAATAGGAGAAATCAAATTACAAATATTTTTTTAGGATTACAGTTTCAAAATTAAAATCAAAATTAAATCTATAACATAATGAAGAGGATTAGGACCACTTAAAAAAATATTTTGACTTTTAGTTTTAATTTTTACCCTTTAGGCATCGTTGTTTTTTATTTGTTTTGTTTTCCCGAAAAAGTCAGAATTGGGACATTTTTCTTAAAAAAAAAAAAAAAAAGTCAGAATTCTGAGATTAAACTAAATTCTTTTTTATTCTTTGTCACCGTTCCTGATGCGTTTCCATCGCATTCGCTTACAACGCTTTCAAAAATTCATTTTTCTAATAGTCCCTTAAACGCATCATCTCAGGTGCGTCGAAACAGACGTGAAGGAGAAAGCCGTAAAGGTAAAGCGGATAATTGTCAACCTCCAAATAGCACAGAGTAACGCATATATAAATGTGTGTGTTTTAGACTTTATATTTGGCCAAGGAAGGTGTTTTGTCCTCGCTCAACTCGGAAGAAACGATACTTCAGCCTCCAGCAGCCGCCTTCCAGCTAATGATAAGGTAGCTTCCGGTTTCTCTGTTGAATTTGTTGCTAGCTTGGACTGTGAGTATTCGCTGAGGGTCTAATTCTAATTAGGAAATTATAATTGCTTTCCTAATTAATATAAGCTAGAAAATAAACAGAAGTCCTATTTTTCGCCAACATTGTCATTGTCATATTGGCGAAAACACTGAGCCGACTTCCGTTAGACCTTCAAAATAAGACCGTTCGGGACGTATAGCGCGCTCTTAAATTAAAATAGCATATTTTCTTTAAAAATAGTTAATTTAAATGCTTAAAAATCGTCACAGTATGAATGTTCTTTTCATACTTGCTCTTCCATGACATAAAATATAATACAGTAGTAATTCTGAGTTGCCTGTGGACCAGGAAGTCCTTGTTTGCTTGAATTAAACTTCTACAAAACTTAAATTGAATATAGAACTAGTCAAATTATTCTTTAACTATTTACAATTGGTAGAAGGAAGTGAATATGTGGTGTGTAATCTGAGAGTACTTCATTTCAAGGATGTATTTAAAAGAGTAATCATCGTGTCTTAATATGTTAAAAATGTCAATGTTTGGGGGGCGGGAGGGTGGTTCGTTTGTTTTGTTAGATTGTGGGCCTTGTGTTGGATTGTAATGTAACCTTTGCTCCAAAGGTCACAATCAAATATCACAAACTGGTGCTTATGATAATATTTACCATCCTGTAACCATAGCAACCATTAGAGACTTTCTACATGCTAATCAGCTGATGGGACTCAAGCCACGGAAAAGCCTTTTTTGTACATCGCAAACATAAATGTGGAATTTTCTAAATGCTGTTGGGACTTTTAACTGGATGTAGAAAAGCAGCTTAATGTTCAGTAGAGGCGCTATGATGCTTTGGGAGTTTATCTTGGTAAACTAGTGGCCTCTGGCAGGACCGTAGACTGAAACGGTTGAGCATGTTTACCTACCCTGACTGGTCGTGTAGAGGTCTGCCGATGGTGAAGGAAGAGAAGAAGGTGAGGAGTGAGAGGATGATGAGGATAAAGAGGAGGAGTGAGAGAAAAAAGACAGAGGAGAGACACAAGGGGAGAAGGAGCCCAACACCAGGACGAAACACAGCGCCATCATCTGCGTAGAAACAGAACCAAAACCCCTACATTAACAAATAATGAGTAAAACTTGATCAGACCTGACTCTATTTCCAACCAAATTAAATGCTAACTACTGTAGTGCTTTACCCTGTATGAAGATAAAATTAAGATGACTATTTATCCCCTTGCCGATTTCTTTTGTTTTTGCTTTTTTATTAATTACTCGTTTTATCTGAGGAAGACAACCCGAAGATAACACTTGTTAAATACTTGTTAGCAGCAATAACATTTACCATGAGGCACGTTCCTGTTTGAGTTGAGGCCATTTTACATGAACGGGGGATGACTTTCCCTGAAATCAGAGACTGAAGCTTCTGCAGCTGCTGTAGAAGAGACCTGGGCATAAAACAGACACAAAGGGATATAAACAAGTAGAAAGAAAGGAAATTTTACACAGAAAGTTATACTTGTTCTTTGTTGTCATAGCTATGTCTATGCGGTACATTTCAGTCCATTTTATTTTAAGCTAAAAGACATGAGAGCATGAATCTGGAGAGCAGGGCTCTGATGGTATCTATCATCCACAGTTGTGAGGACGCACTCCAACCACTAGGTGGAGACAGAGAACCGGATTACGAGACTTTAAATACATTTAAAAAAAAAAGAAAGAAAATCAAAGCACTCACTCAGGTGTAAAATTGAAACAATGAGACAAAATTTAAAACGTGACATTTCATATTGTCAGCTGTAACATGCAGCTCAAATTTAATGGACTTTGAAGTCCTTTCATTGCGACTTACAGCTAAAGTTATTGCTTCTTAAAGTAAATATCCACCATCATGATGTAAATCTTTCTTTGGCAACCTCAAATTTTGGTTTACTTAGGTTGGTTTTAGCTCTCGGTGCTACGCTGAACCACACATTTCCTGAACTTTTCTCGATCTTTTCCCAGTCCTAGACACAATAACTTTCATTTTTGATTCATAGAGAAAGCGCCACATTCTCTCTGTCGCTATTAAAGTGACGGCACCCAAAGTTGACGTGCAGCACCAAAAGAAATTGCACATGGGAAGAAAATGACCACTAATGGGTGCATTTTGGGACGTTTTTAGCTTGAATCAGGTTTGCTCATTTAGACCCTCTTTTTAGAGCTGCACACTGTTTGGATTTTAATGAGAGTGAGCGTGCTGACTCATGTTTCCTCGCTTTGTGCCAGCTCATTGTTCCACCGTGTGGTTGTTAAACATATTCATCAGCGTGTATAGTGGGAAGAGGCGGAGGCTGTGCGGGGTACCTTCCATGATGAAAGCTGCTTTAATGACAGACTCGGCACTCAGACAGACAGAGACAGACCCTCTACCTCCTCCACACCCACCCACCCAACTAACCACCCACTCCAGGATAAAAGTAGACTGGTTTCATATCGTTATAATAACAGAGGACACAGCAGAGGCTGGTTTAGCACATCTGAGCTCAATTTGAGTTTATACTCTTTTAAATCTTGCAGTCACACTCTCAATATAAAATCTGAAATGATCTACAACGCCCTGATTCCTACTACATGAACCTATCTGATGCATTTGAAGTGTTTGAGAACCTTCAGTGAGTAATCCACGAAAACGAGCCCTATTTCTTTGAAAAGTAAAGTAAGTGCGCAGAGATATTTGCTGAACCAGGAAATGTCTATAAGCCGCTACCATATGCAGTGAGGAAATTTGAGCTCTCCAGAGTTCAAATTTCTAGACTTGAAGTAAAAAGTATCTCTGCCTAGTCCCCTTAAAAATAATTATGCGATCTACATGTTAACGGGTTGTTTTGGAAGTATAGAAAAAAAACTTTTTCAGTCCCACTATCAAAAACGTAAACGTTTTGGGTTTGCTAAACTCTGCTGAGACGGTAATTAAGGTTTTCTGCAGGATTCACCACCTCACATTTAAGGATTTTTAAGACCATTATTTATGACATTTAAGATCTGTATCACGACAGACATGAAGAGGAAATTGCATATTTATAAAATGTGCTGAAAATATTTGTAAGCATGGAAAACTATTGAGGAAGTAATTGTAATCCTTGTGAGATTAACTGTTGCTACGTTGTCCAGGTACCCAACAATAAATTTGCACTTACCCATACAGAGGCAAAAACACAAGCAAGCTAAGCTAGCTATTAGCAGATAGCTAATGTATCCCTACAGCAAAACATCATCCAGCTCTTGTTTTATCTGCCACTCAGTCGCTGATTGTAATCCAAACATCATTACATAAATGGATAACCCATGTCACAGTTGTTTGGAGCACACATAAACCTCTTGATAAGTTGTAATATCTGCAAGCCAAAGTGTGTAAAAGCTCACCTGTTGGCAGTCTCCAGGTTTTCTACTTTTCTCCACAGATCGCTGTTTTCTGACGTGTAATTCTCCACCCTGATGGACACACAGACAGATTATTGTAATATCTCTGCACGTGTATTTTGTTTGGTGTCGCCCTAAAAGATGCAGTCATTTATTAGCGCTGCAGTTATCCTAAAAGGTGAACTAAAATCACTGCAAGACTTGCAATAAGCAGTAATAAAGTGAACATTTGAACTTTTGAATGAATACATGAATAATTCTGCGAATACTTGAGTACAAACGAATGCAACATGTGAAAACAGCACAAAAATAAGCCTAATTCCAACAGCACTTAGTTTTGTATTTCATTGCACATTATAACATTTCATTCACTGTACTTTGTTTGTTTTCTCGCTTTAATCCCTGCTAAACCGGTTCCCTTGATCGATAAATTGCAGTTCTCTTGTGTATGCGTGATAGTTTTTCTAACAAATTTATCAGCGAACGCAGAACTTTTTATAAATGTTTCTGTGAAATAATCTTGATAATATTTGTCATATCTGACATTGCAATTACAATAAACATACATTTGCTTAATAGAAACATATTTGTCCATCCCAATGCTTATAAGAATAATAGAAACATAAACAAATATTCTGCTACAGTACATTAAAAACATTTTTGTGAATAATTGTGATTAAATAGTTTAATTGATTGACAGCCCTAAAAAAAACAACAACTTTATTTTGTGGTTTTCAGTTTGAAAAATTCCTTGGATTATTGGCCTTATGTCATATTCTAATATCTGAAAACTGAATTCTGGAGTTTAAAAATCTAATTGAACTGATATGCATTTGCAAATGGACATTAGAACGGACCTAAGCAAGTCTTGACAGACTCGTGAATCATTCCTCGCTCCGTTTTTTCCTGATCGCCTCTTTGCTGTGATCTCGTCCTAATCCTATTGGTCAGAATTATCAACCTAACATCTTCATCTCTTACACTTTCTAATCCTGATCCTCCATGCCTGGTTTGACTCATTCGCTCAGATTTCATCTGGTCTTTTTCTATTATTATTATTATTCTAAAGAGCTCTCAAGGAAGAAACTGTAATGTAGCAGGATAATAGAGTTGAACTGATTGAGTAAAGCGAAGCAGCGCTCTGATTCATACCACGTCTGCATTTACTCTGATGGGATTAATAAGACATTTTGCAACCATCTGCTTCAACTGTTCAGTGTTATTATTGTTTCATATTGTGATGAAGGGGTTATAAAAGCAAATCCATATTTTCAGTTATTTTCCATGACAGGAGATTGAGTGAATCTGGGCCATGTGTTCAGCAGGTTACTGGAGTTTGGCCATCATCAGGACTGGCCACAGAAAAGTACAGCAAATTTGCGTTGGGAAGTTCCGATTAATATTTTATCTTTTGTTAATGATTCACAAAGTAGATTAAACCACTCTGTGGGTATCAAAAAGTAACATTGTTGACCTCAGGAGAACCTGAGGTTGCCTGCAGTTTAGTCCGCTCACTCCGCTCCACTTTACAGCAGCTGGGAAAACCTCTAAATACAAAAGCTGGCTCCTGTCTGAGCAATCGCTGCCAAGTTCACTTTAGCATTACACAACTCGCTCTCTCTTTGGTCGGGTTGGATTTTTTTTCCTCCCCCCCCTCATCAAGAGCAAGCAAATGCTTGTAAATATAAAAAGGCTCATGGGTGGAGTGAGCTGAGGGAAAACCTCGATATCTAAAGAAAGTGGCTTTTGGATTGAAGACAGAAGGAAAGGTTATGAATTCACTTCCCTGAAGCCTCATTGGCGACAAAGACCTTTTCAGGATGTTTTTGGGTGTAAAATGCAAGAGGGCTGGCCTCACTTTTCTAGACAGCTATAGTGGATGATTTATAAGTTATGTAATTTAAGTAAGCTATAATGAAAAAAAGGAGGACTAAAAGGGAAAAAAATCATGGAAAAAGGAAGTCTTACTTCTTTTCCAGACATTCCACATACTCTTTCTTCTTTCTCCGACTCTCCTGAGCTGAAATCTAAACAAACACAGAGTATACTTTTAATCTTCTACCTCAGTTACAGCAGATAAGCTATAAAAGTCTGAACAAAATGAAAGGTGTTGAGTCATGAGTCATCTCCACTCATCCCACTCATCTGTCTATCCCCTTATCTTGCCATTCATCACCAATCCCTGTTTTCTTTTATCCCTCACAACTTCCCTTTTTGTTCCTCTCATCCAACATTACCACATATTTTTATTATCAACCTTAATCCACCTTCCATTTAGCTACTCATCCCACTCATCCTCCATTACCTTGTAATCTGTCATTCTTATTTTCCATCCCTTTTTATCCTTTAATACTATGGTCTCCCCACATACCTTTCATCCGTCACAACTACCTTTTTTATCTATTTAACTTTTTTTTATTAGAGTAATTTTTTTCTTTTTATTCCCGTCATACTCAATGACATTTATTACTCCCCCAATTTTCATCATTCTTTATCTGCAACCCACTCATCCAACTATTCAACTCAGTCCCACTCATTCTTCTTGTCCCACTTTACTACACATTTTATTCCCAACGTCATTCCATTCTCCTTTTCCCCAATTCTCATTTTTAATCCCCTCATTACAACTTCTCTTCATCCCCCTCATCCCTCACTTTTAATGTTTGAGTTATCCTTCTTATCGTTCCCTACCGCTCCATTTTATCCCACTCCTCCCCCTCCTTTTCTACACCCCACTCATTTTCCTCTTACTTACTGGGATATCCTAGTCATTCTGCTCATCCAACACTTCCACAAATTTCTATCCCACCCATCCTTCTGCTCACTCAGCACCAAAATACAGATTTCACCTCACCTTGTTTTTAATCTTCCGTCGAACTCTCTTCAGTGCTTTCTCCTCACTCTTGGTGAGGGGAAGTTTGTTTGGCACAGGGTAACCCTCTGCTACCAGGGTCCTCTTCTCTTCCTCTGTCAGCATGAGGGGTCCTGAGCCCTGCAGCTTCTGCACAATTATGCCAAGAAAGATAGTAAACATTTCAAAAGCGAATGTTCCTTTATATATTTAGGGCAATCCAAATATCCAACCTTTATTACAGCTTCACTCAGGGTGAAGAACGTCTGCTGGCATTAAATCACTACATATATTTTATTTGATCTTAGAAATTCAGCCCGGTGAGCTGGACAATAGACAGACAGACTTATTGAGCACGCTCCGTACTGGCAGAAACCCAGAAGCGAATCTCGACCCGACGTTGTAGCTCTTCATCTAGACAACGACAGAGACGTAATGGGGTGCAGACGATGCGACTGAACTCACGTGTGGTGCCGTGAGGAGAGGTGAGGAGGAGATGGCTGTCGAGGAAGAGGAGGAAGACCCACGACCTCCTGGCCTCTGTTGTGGCTGGGGCGAGGACGGTGGGAGAGGGAGGTGTGGGGAGGACGGCGGTAGTGAGCCGTCACTGTCGCCATGGTTACTGCTGGGTGGGGTGGGCGGGAGCTGGAGAGCGTCATCTAAAAGAGAGGAAAGGGTTGCATGAATGCTTCTGCTTGGGGGATGACTAATCATGAGAGATTTATTAATTTTAAAGGTGGGCAGAACACAAACACGATGTGCAGTCAGTGAGTTTTTCTGTTTTGGATGTCTGCGGCTGTTTATTTTATTTTTTTGGTAGAAGTTATTCTCTTCAGACCCCCTCTCCAACAACCAAGAACTGATTTCTGATTGTTTGGCTATCATGGAAATGATGTGTAGTTGTGTGCATTTGCCTATTTTAAAGTCCTGCTTCACCAATTCTCAATCAATCAATCAATCAATCAATCAAATTTTATTTGTATAGCACATTTCAGCATCAAGGCATTTCAAGGTGCTTTACATAACTAAAAACAAAATAAAAACAGCATGTGACATTGAATAAACAGTAAGAAAGAGATTTTGGTTGTTGAATTTTGTTGAAGTTATTTAATTCTAGCCTGGTTTAACATCACACAAGGATGAGGAAAAAGGTTGTCTGTTTACAAAGTGTGTACAAGCATCTAGTTTTATCTATATTAGAGTTGTTCTGAGTACCGTTGGGCAGGCTGAGATACTGTCCATTTTCTCTGGGTTCGTCCTTTATAGCTACTGGCTTCATGTCGTCTAGACGGCGCTCCTAGATGAAACATAAACAAATAAGAGTAGCAAGAAGCACTTATGAACATTTTAAACAAAGAATTATTTGCATTTCATATAGTTGCAGAAAATGTTGACCAGATGGATGCTTACAGTGCGTTTCCACGGTGACCCTGTGCGGGGAGGGGCAGGGCTTAATATGAGAGGCGGGCTTTCAAGAGGCTGAGGATCTAACCTTTGGCCGATCTCAGGCTCCTCCTGTTTCACCAGCATGGAGGACAGGTCCTGGCTGAAGTTCCAGTCAAATTCTAGATAAAACACAAGGAAATAGCAGATTTGTTATGACAAATTTATAGTTTGATATGTAGTTTAGAGCTGCTCAAGTCTTAAATTACCTTGAAGGTTTTAACCTCACTTTCACCCCAGAAAATTGTCCTGTCCCTCCAATACAGTAAATTGAAATTCTACAAGGAATCTAGGCAAAGATCCTCACATTTCCCCTTAGCAAGGCTTTGCTGTAGGTCTGCCAATGGGAAATAACAAGCAGCTTTTAAATCCTGCTTTGGGAGCGCTTCCCCAGAATATTCTAGCACTTCCTGTCGGGGCTGCTTATTACAGACTGCTGGACAACATTGCTTTGGCAACTGTGGTGCATAATTTGTTTCTCGTGAAGGAGTATTGACCCTGAAATAAAAGATGGGCTGAACCAGCAACTCGTCTTCATTATCCTTCATGGGAAAAAGAAACAGTTGCCGCCTTTAAACACTGTAGAAAATATGCATAATTGAGTGAACCAACTATAAGGTTACAGTGCAGTTCAGGCAAAGGCCACCAAAGCTGTGAGTATAATGCTAAGGAGACTCTCACAGGTACTTCACTGTTTAGTCTACTCCACATAGCAAGAGGTATTTTAGTGTTGGTGTTGGTGCTTTCCATCACTCCAGAGACATCCAATCTCCCGAGGAGACAAAACTGAAAGGGGAAGAGGCTAATTGTGGCAAAATCCCACAACTGCCACCTAAACGAGAGCATCTAGCAAACACCAAAGGGATGTAGGAAAGTCAGTGCAGAAAGAGAAACTGTAATAACTGTAATGAGTTATGAGAAAATAACCAGGATAGCTTCAAAGTAGCACAAGATTGGACAATTAGACAATTGCCCATCTATGCTCTCAGATTGGTTATGTGCAGAGTTTTATGGTCAGCCAATTTTCCAACTTATATCATCTGTCTCTGTTATCACAGGACTATAAGGAGGTTTAGCATGCAAGTTAAAAGATTTGAAGGTCTCTTCCATTGTAACTATCCTTTAAAGAGATTATACTAAAATTACTTCTCCAGCTTTTTCACACTTTGTAGCATAATAAGGTGAACCTTATCCCAGTCACGAGTCTTTAGCTGCATCAACAGTTATTTTGTTTTAGCATTACCCTGTATTTATTATGGAAATTGACCATCGTTACTTGCTGACATTAAGGAGTTGCAGACGTCCTTTTACTATGTAAAAGAAAACTTATGACTTGGTTTGTTGTAAAAAGAAAAGCATAATACTGTTGATCGTCTTTTTGTGTTGTGCAACAAAAAAAAAAAATTACATGATATAAATGAATTAAATTGAGTTGAATTGATAAATAACAGATTGTTTCATCATGAAAAATAGATTTTGGATTTCAAATTCAAGTAAGCTGCTCTATTTTGGGGCTTTTGTTGGGGCGGGTCATTTTTGAGTAAACAGAATGTTAGGATCGCACGAGGGTTAAGACTTTTTGTTGGCCTTTCACATAAAATCTGAATACCTTTTTTGTTTTAATGTGACAGGATTAGGAAAAGTTGCATGGTACTTTACAAAAGGACACATAGTATTGACCACAAGGAAATTTAGTCATAAATGGCACCTGCCTTGAATCAAACCTCTTTAAAGGTGAGAGCCTCCAAAATAATCTTGTTAGGAAAACAACATAAAACATTTTAAACTTTGCCTTTAAAAGTGAAACTGTGACATAAGTTGTAAAGAGTGAAAAGTGACTTCTGGTAGAAAAGGAGTAGTGTTTTATCCTTGTAACATTTAGACACCAGGACAGATACTTTGATGTTTGTAACAGCAAACACACACACACGCACACACACACACACACACAC